>NW_010419822.1:19360-46187 GCF_000710305.1 Buceros rhinoceros silvestris | reverse complement strand
TTGGAACCCCGCTGCATTCCGGCACAGATACCCCAGGAGAGGGGGAAGGGGGCTCTTCACCATCTGGGGCAACGGGAAAGAAAAGCAAATGGCCAATGTATTTTGTGAGTTGGATCTTACTTATTTTGGCTCTAAAAGTGTCTTGGGGTGTTTGCATGCAGGAGTTCTTGTTGTTGCTGTGACTTCAAACAATTGCAGGTTTTGATCCGGGCTCAGAAGTGCTGGATCATACTAGACATGTGTTTCTTGACTGTCCTTGCTGAAGGCTGAGGGAACTACCGTAGTCCTTTGCACAACTGGAAGTGCTGGCGTCTTGCCCTTTATCGTTAAATTAAATTGCAGAACAAGTAACACAGAAGCCTTTTAGCAAAAAGAGTTGACCTCATAAATTATTTATTAAGGTAGTCTGTGACTATTGTGGAATTTTTGCAAGTATTTTGGTAACTGAAGGGAAATGTGACCTCTACAGCTGGTTTTGCTGTGTTTTGGAACATGAAGTGCTATCTATCGGCAACGGAAAATGCAAGTTCCCTGACATCAATAGCAATCTGATCTTAGCGCAAGGCTTTGTTTCCACATAGATTGCTCTCCTGTGTAAGCTGGGGCTGTTATTGCATCTATAATTTAGTGGTTCTGGCTGAGAGGTGTGATCTCTAACAAAGGATGTGCACACCAGGGTATGTTTGTGATTTCACCTCTCGAAAAACAAACAGTGACTCTTCACTGCTTTTTAATTTCCCCTGATGTTCTTGGTAATTATTAAATACGCTTGTTACAAGGAAAAGTTTCTCCCCGTGGCCAGTCTTTCTGATGTGCCTGATTCTGTACTACCTCTCAATTTATGGCACCATAAGGTGCATTCCCACGGTGGCAGGCCACTATCATAAACAGCTAATTGCAGCTGTACTGTGAGATGGTGAACTAGAGCTGGGAGAGAGAGCACCTTGTCGTTAAGATAAATTGCTAAGATAATAGCGATTGGAAGGTGCAGTGTAAGGACCAAACCACGCTTCACTCAGATATGGAAGAGCTTTATGACATTGCTTACAAATAGCTCCCCAGAGACAGATGCTTTTACACCTTTTTTATAGGTTAGGGAGGAAGAAGAACTAACGATTTTCTCCAATGCACCTGCAGTTAAATGCCAGGGGTAAAAATAGAACTTAGTAACTCTGACTTGATCCAGCACGTCATACTGCAGATGATGCTTCCTCACTACTGATGTTCACATTTCTGAAGTTCTCTTTAAGTCGTTGAAGAGCATGTGCTTAATGCAAGTGCCTATTTAGCACTATTTAGCCATTAAGAGGATTTTATGCTAATCAAAACTCTCCTATCCTGATTTAAGCCCTTGGGGTCTCCCAAGTTTTGGTGATGAGTGTGTGGTGGAGGTATAGGGTAGGATTCAGAAGTTCTGACTTGCAGATCTATGGGTGACCACAAGCAACTGGCAGAACCGTTGTGCTGTCACCTGGTTGTGTAATGCTCCCTCTAACTCATAAGTTTGTCATTGTTTGAACTTGTGTTGCTGCCTTTGCAGGGGAGTACGTAGTGATGCCCTCAAATAATGTAAGGTTTTGCTCAGTAATCTGATAGGGGTTTACTTTCTAAATCCAGTGTCTATCAGCCATCTGAGCTGAAGGGAATCTCAGGAAATACTTTGATTCCCCAGGTATCAAGCGAATTCCTTGTTCTGAGCAGGTGATTTCTACAGAACATTTTCATTAAAACAGCGATGCACTCCTGTGTGTTTTCTCTATTCCTTTTTGAGAGCAGCAACAGCAGTAATCGGGGCACAACACTTTCTGGGGAACAATGACTTTCTCGAGCTGCTCTTTAGATCGTTAGCTGGTCACTAATCCAGAAGGAGTGTCCTGTTCTTTAACTGATGTCTGTTAACGAATGCTTTTGAACTTACCTATCTTCTTCCTTGGGAAAAAAGAGAGTCCTCTCTGTGTCAAAACTGTCCAGCTCCCTAAATGGCTCCGGCTCATTTTTTGAGGTTTTTTCTTCACTGTAAGGAAACAAACTAATTAGTCAAAAGAAGATGGTTAACAGTTGTTCACTACTGAACTGGCATTCACACAGAGCTGCCAGCGTGTCCGTGGACTTGCTCCACTGAGTAGCTCTCAGATCATGTGTAACCCTTAACCTCTGCAAATTCTGTTTATTTGTCAGGAGAGGGGTGAAGTCATCCACATGCTTACAAAAAAGGAGCAGGATGCTCAGTTTCCTCAAATTACGTAGGTTTTCGAGCAGAAATAAAGCCCACAGTCAGCCCTAGAAGACAATACCCCAGTGCTCCGGTCCTGGTTACTCTTAGTAGCAATTAAGAGAGGAAATGCCAGAAGCAATAGGAAACATGGTGTCAACTCTGGCATTTCCAGGGAAAGAAGGCAAAAATGGTCCTCCACAGAACAAATCTGGAAAGGCTTGCTTTGATTATGAATCATAATTTAAACCTTTCCATGAGAACTTTGCCAAAACTGTACATTAAATTACTTGGATTTGTGAATCTGGCAGCTGCTATGACAAGAAGGTCATCGTTAGTGATGCTGGCAGAAGGACAGTCTGCAGTGCCAGACAAGATTTCCTCTTGCTTTTCAAGCACTTTAACAGTTAAGAAACATATTTCATAACAGCATGTCATTCCATCATGCCAGTCCTGATGATTTGTGTAGATTCTCACTATATTGGGAGGTTTTCTTGGAAGTTTCTGTTCTTGGATTCTTAGGACTGCCTAAGCATTCTGGCTGCTTTTTGGGGGTGGGTTTATTATTATTTTGGTTTTGTTTTAAGAAAACCTAATATTCTAGCTACTTCACTGTGACAAAATGCTGAAAACTATGAACTCCAAAGCTTTGCCTGCAAAAGACTAACAGAGTTCTCATAAGACGTTGAATATGAAAAACGTAAGAGATTTCATGTCAGTCCTGTGTTTTTAAGCTTGACTTGCAGATATCAAGGCTTGTGGCTGATAATACTGCTTTATGATGGCTGTTTTTCTAGATAAGAAAAAAGGTTTGAACTAGGCATCTCCATATCTAGAAATAGATGGTGCTACGCCTGAAGATATTCTGCATGTTCCTGGAGCTGACAAAATAAATAGAAATATATATATATATAAACAGAAAAAATTCTGTGCAAGGGAGAAGTGATCTGTGTGGAACCATGACATAGATCATTTAAGTATTGGAACAGGAACTGGCACAGGACACACAAATCACTCAGAACCATAGAATGCTGATTTGGTTAATAGTGGTGCAGTCCTGCTGTTGGCACTCTGGGTGTTTTTATCAGATGAGAAATTTTTATTTTGGCTTAGTTTTCATCCCTTACTTATCTCTTGCACCCAAATACTTGCGTTTGTACCTGAATGCTATTAAATTTGTGTAGATTAGGAAAGGACACCAGAAACCACAGATTAACTTCAGGATCGGTGTGCTTGTAGACATGTCTCCCCACCATATTTTTGTCAGGAAGGCCTGAAAGTCAAGAAAACAAGAGATGGCTTTAACATCATGAAAACATACATGCAGATGAAGTGCACCTATGTTCTGTGGCTCCGAAGGCAGTGAATGCTCTGGAAGCATAAAGAGCAGGCACATCTTCAGAGCAGACAGGTGCTCTGTGTGTTCTGCAGATGCTGGTGAGTATGCTAGTAGCTCTGAAGAGGACAGCGGAACGAGCAGCAGCTGGAATTAAGTGACATCCGTGGTGCTAAAAAAGAGCAAGTCAGGCACTGGGAGCTAAATGCACCATTACTCTTCATTTAGTTTTGTGTATCTGGAGAGAAGTCAGGTTGAGGGCAAAGCTGGAGAGTAATTTGATTTAACTTTTATCGGTGAGCCCTTCAGTCTGAACAAGGAGTTACCTCACTTCTTGGAGCAGCTTCATTGTGCCTCAGGCAGATTTAAAATGCTTTCCTGATGCTTCTCTATGAGCAAGTAAAGAGAAAAAAGCACAGGGTGGAAAAAGGGCTAAACGCACTCCTTGGGGCACCGGTCTGTGGCCCAGCTGGATGGGAGGGAGGGGAAAGGGGCACTGTGCCGCTGTAACAAGGGAGCGGTATGATGTCCTCTTCGTGTGGCACTAGGGAGAGGGCAGAGTCCCCTTGCTGACCAAAGTCTCTTAGGGGAATACATTGCATGGGGATTGTTGGTTGCTGTGCTATCCTCTTCTGAGTCCAGCATCATGCTTTAAAGGCCCTGGGGGTGGAGGTGGTGAGGAAAGGGTCTGTTAAACTTACCTGGACACCATCATGTGCAAAGAAAGACTTTGCATCCGCTTCTGTCGCCAGCTGAAGGCAGGTGGTTTTGCTCCAGTACTGACTTTTCCTCACTAGCAGAGCAAATGCTCTCTCCTCACTGTTGTGGTAGCATTCATGAAACAGTTCTGCCAGATGAAGGAAACATGGACAAAGAGATCTTGTAATTTAAAAGAAAATATTTTAAAAACTGAATGTAAGGCAAGAGAGTGATGTGTGTGGGGTAGAGCGCGGTGGCAGCAAAACCTGAGCGCTGCCAGGTGCTCCTTGCTGCACCAGAGACTTCTGCAAGGCTGAAGAAATTGAAAAGAGCCTGAGAGGAGGAAGAGGAGGGAGGAGAGAGAGAGAGGAATGATGCTGGACACAAGAATAACTTGCTATGGCTTTATGCATGTGCATACATGTGTTGGGGCACAGGACAGATGAAATAGATTTGCCTCAGTGAAAAAAAAATCACTGTAATTTTGAAATTCCCACTGTTTGTGGGAAGATGTGAAGTAAATCTCCAAGTCCCTCCCTCTCACCTCTGTCTGCATGCTCCCTTCTCAGCCTGGGGCCTCTAACAGGTGAGGGTTATTGTTTTGTTTTCTTTTCCCTTGTTGTTTGATCTGAGGATAAACTTGTCTCTCTTGAGACAGCATTAGAAACTTCTAGGACACACGTCAGCATTTGTTACAGTCCCTCATCTGTAGCTGCCTCCATGTCAAGCAAATATCAAGTAAAACTGTCTCCCTTGAGTGATCCTCTTAGAACAGACTAAGCAAAAGGAGCAGCTCAGCTGTGGCTTGTAGCCAACAAATCCTCATTTTTAAGACACAGCTATTTGACATAAAATAATATTAGACTTGGTACAGTGTTGTGGTGTGGTTCTGTTTTGAGAGAAGCTGGCTCTGGAGCTCAGAAACCAGGATAAACAGTCCAAAAAGTCCAGGTTTTCTCCTTAGACAGGATCTGTGGCTGTTCATCCTGCTGATTCATGCGAGTATCTCGGCACCGCTCCTAGGGCAGCCTACACCTTGTGTTACACACTGAGGGCGGGGGAAAGCATCAAGCTCACTGAAAATAAGCTGATACACAGACTTCTTTTGCAGCTGCTGTGGGATTTATCATTCTTAAAGAACATTCGCTCTCCTTAATATCAACAGTGTTATCTGCGCCAGAAGTTAAAAGTGCAGATCTGATTTAATACTTCCCAAGGCCAAGGAGCAGACCTCTGAGTATTGGATTAGGCGCTGTAATTCCATGGCTAAATTACTTGAGCCCTGTGATTACATGGGAACCTGACTTCTATGTTTTATAAACCATAACAGCCCTGTGAGAAGCGGGGAAAATGTGATCTGAGTATAAATAACGTAGTGATGCCTGCAGGAGCCCTCGGGGGCTCCGTGTACTAGCTCTAAGGGCAGACCTAGCACCTCTGCCTGTCCGTGCTGGACTTCCAACCCCTGTGTCCTCAGCAGTGTGTCTTCAGGTGTGCCTTAGCCTGCGGTCCGATCAGCAGAGCAGCCTGTGTGCAGGCATCTGTTTTTACACCGGGCGAAGGTAGCCGTCGCTGCAGATGCTAGAGGGAGGGCTGCAGCTTTGCGGCGCAGCGAGCCGTCTTCGGGGTGATGTCATCTCCAAGTATTTTTAGCAGCAAAGACAAACCTTAAAACCTGTTGCTCTGGTGGCCCTTACAGAGCAAGCTTGATATTGCAGGGAAGGCAGGCTGCTGTGAGCCTGGGGGCGTTTGGGTTATTCTGTCTTGCCTATCGCTGTAACGCCTGTACTAAGATCAGACATTTAAAATCCCGGCAAGCGGCAGGAGAGTAATTGGTTCCATCCATCCCAGGGGCCAGTCTTGGAACGCTGATTTTTCCAAAGCGATTGGGTTTTCCGTCCTCCTCCTGCGGTGTTTGGATGTTCGGGACTGCCTGGGCTGCAAGGCTGTTACATTATTCATGACAGTTGACCTTTTACAACTGCACCAGTACTTTTTTCACTTGCTTGCCTTCCAATGGCAGTGACTTCTTAAATTTTTGATGCTGTTTTAAAAGGGTGCTGTTACTTACCCACAGCAAGCTGCTCATACTTGGCCTCTTTCATTATATGTGCTACTTCGGTCTCTGTCTCCAGGCGGGACATCTCTTTAAGGATTTTGCAGGCTGCCAGAGCTGAAGCCACACCCTCTTGACCCTGCAGAATTGAAAGGGGTGCTGCTGTTACCAGGCGCTGGCAGGCATTTCTGAACCGGGGAGAGCTCACTGAGGAACATATCTAACACCACCAAAAAGTCATGCTTGTCTCGCCTTTGAAGAATCTTTCCTCAAATACAGACTCGAAAGTCCTAAATGCCGGTTGAAATGACAGTTTTGTTGATATTTCAGAATTGAGAACCACGTCTTGGTAGTTCTTGTGCCTTTTCTGGGTTTGATTGACCTTAGAGGGGTCTGATTTGGGGTAGTAGTCAAAGACTGGAAGGAGAATGATATGGAAATAGAGCAAAACATGTCACAGTGCCAAGATACCTCGAATGTGGCTGTGCTGAGACCCGGCGTAAGGACATATGGGAGAGGAGGGAGCACAGCTGGCGGAGCACAGCAGTGGCACCCAGCAGGGAGACGTGCCTTCTGGGAACAGGGATCCACAAACCCAGAGCCCAGCGAGGCACAGATGTGTCTGCAGGCACACACGCTGCCCGGAGAGCTGCACCGCTCTTTGGCTCTTGCCCGTGCCAGAGGCAGCATCTGGGAGCACAGGGATGGAGCCTGGGATGTCTGGCTCTGCGGGGAGGGAAGCTATGGTACTGCACTCCAGATGCATGAGACAGGGCCTCGGTTGTGGGGGGTTATAAAACAGGAGCCAATTATGCCAGCTTGAAGCTCAGCCTTTGAGAGTATGACACTGTTGTTCCCTTCGCGTACAGCACGTAAGCTAAAGATGCTCGATTGCCCCGTCTTCTCTCTAAACCGAGCTAAAACACAAACAATTGACTGATTGTAGAAGGAACAAAACCCAAGACTGAGCATGGTGGGTCACCACTGGCGAGGAGGAGGAGGGCCAGCTCTGCAGGTTTTCAGGCTGTGCCGATTTACACCGGCTGCTGCTCTGCCCTCCTTCTCCGTCAGGTCCTCTCGTCCTGGCTGGTGTGAGCCGCACGGAGATGAAAGGCCCTATAAATGCCATGTCTCATACTTTACCTGTCATCTGAGCTGCAAGGCTGAGCAAAACCCCTCTCGTATACCCGAAATACGCCAATATTTCACCTGAAGCAGCTGCAGCTCCGAGCTTACCATTGCCCAGAAGTAGTTTGCCATCTTGTGCCGGTTTTGAAGTACTGCCCATACGAACAAATCCCTCCAAGGATTTTCGCTTTTCTGGTTCATATCCAAGGGCCCAGGTAATCCCTTTGTATTCATTTTGTCCTGAAATAAGGTTTGTAGAAGTTAAAACCTGCCTTGCAGTCTCCTTCCACACCAGTGACATGCTCTAAGCTGCTCTTGGCCTTGATAGCCACTTCATATTCTTTTGATTTTCCTTTTCTCTAGGACTGAGAGGTAATTAGTTCATTGTGTCCGGAATCAAAGGACCCTTGTGTCCCCGATACAACTTAATATGTGTGAGAACGTTCTGGATGAAACCGTGGCTCCACTGAAGTCGGTGGTAAAGCTCTCATTGACTTGATGAAGCGCAGGGTTTCACCGCTGTTATGTAATATCACACCAGACAAACCAGTGATTAGCTAAGCTGAGCTTGCCATGAGTGATGCTGCATTCTGCACAACCGCCACAGAGGGCAGAGAAAAGGGAACAAAAGGCGTTTTATTTCAACAGAAATAAATCTCACCAAGGAGCAGCTCAGGACAAGAACAGAGTACATCAACACCCTCTTTTCAAGCTTTCCTTTGAGAAAGCTCTCCCTCAAGCAGGGAGTGTTTTAAGTAGAACACTGCTTATTCCCTTAGCATTTGATAAAGAAACTCTCCAGAGGAAGTATGACAACTTAGGTCAAGCTCTGAGTTTTAAGTAAATCTAAAAACTAAACTGCCGTCATAGCTATTGTGTTCATTAGAAGCAGCTGGAGTGGATTATTGTTTTTAATTAAAGTTTCCGTGAGGATTTTTTTTTAATCACTTAAATTACAGGACTCTGTTCAAATTCTTTTTGGGGGGATGTTGGGGTGGTTCTTCAGTTTGCAGTGAGCTGTTTAATTAACTGAATTGCATTGAAAACCTTGCAGGAGACACGGATAACCTGAAAGTCTCATCAGTCTTTGTAACCGCTAGTTCCTGACTTGAAATAAGATGCACAATTCAGCAGTGATGCTGCTGTCCCAGCGTGATCTGGTGTCTGAACTGGGCCTTAGCTGCTTTAGCCCATTTACTGACAAAACCCACAAAGGTAAACGAGATTTTGGGGCTAAGTTTTTATTTCTGTGAACTTCTTAAGCCTGAAGTCTGCTTAATGACTTCAAAGGTATTGCCCCAAATTGTCTGTCCTTGTGAATGAAGAAATCCTGTCTAGATTCAACCTTGACTTCTCACACTGCTAGTTAATTCGGCAAGGCTTTATCACAGCAAAAGTGAGTGAAGCTCTTGAGTGAGAGGTTTTTTACTGTATTTTTTTAGCTTAAACAGTTTTGAGGTGAAACTAGAACTTAGAAAATATCAAAAGTTTTAGTTTGTCTAACACGGATGTTAACACTTTCTCTATTCCTCTCTGGTTTGAAATCATGGGTCCAAACTTAATTCCAATGCTCTTGCAAGAACTTTGGTAGTTATGAGTTTCAATGTCAAATACACTGATGATGGATCTATCGCACAGTTGTGGACAGTGCACTGTAGACACTCCCCAGTAGTACCCACCACACGTTATCCTTGTCATGTGTTGGCCAGGATGCTTGCCAGAGCCCCTTCAGACAGTCGTTCTCATTCCCTGCTGTGTGTTGTGTCGCTCAATAACAAGACTATAATGATCTGAAGGTAACTATCGTGTACTGCACATTACTGAATAACCAACCCTCCCCTACACTGTATAAATCTGGGCATAGTTTTACATGTAAAGATTACCATTTTCAGACCTGGGATTAAAAACAGCCATTGCCTGCTTGTCTTTCTCCTAGAAAATACCGTCTTTCAAGAATTTCTGCTTAAAGTTCTGTATAGGAAATGCAGACTGCTATTTTTATGTCTCATCACCCCTTAGTAAATGTATGTCTAGCTCTTCATAGTCCCCATATATCTTCCATTGAATCTGTTCTTACACTTGTGAGGCTTAATAAGATCACAAACCATGTGCAAGGTGCTAGAATGAGGAATGGCCTGTGGAAGATGAGCTAGAAGGGTGTGAGATACAGGGGCTCTGCAGGTCCTGAGACAGAGGCCATGTCTTAGCCCTGGTTCAAGCTACAGTAAATCCTTGAGTAAAAGCCATGTGCAGAGGGGGAGAAGGAGGAACCACAAGCTATCTTAGAAACCCCTTTCTTTTCCTTTTTAATTTTGAAGTTGAAAAGATCAAACCATTTTAGCTGTAACAATAACGAGCTGAAAAAAGGAATGAGAAACTGAAGTGACTGCTTCTCTCATCTTCCCTCTCCTTCCCTGCCCCACTCCCAAAGGCTAGACTGAGTTAGTTTTTCACGTTCTGCACTGGAGGGGAACAGGACTATGAAGGAAAGTTGCAACTCACGGATTTCTTCTTGCCTCCATGTCTGAGGTCTTGGTAGAAACCTTTGCATGCATCATGGAGAAAATCCTTGAGGACTCTGGAGACCTCACTGAGAGTGAAGAGTGGGCTGGTCTCCTGCTGTTCCTCATGCTGTTGACCAGTGAGCCCTGCCGAGGTCCGCTTGCTTTCTTCATGTTTCTTCAGTAGAAGCTCATAGAGGAGACACTTCTGAGAAATGGAACAGTAGAGTCTCTGCAGACGACTATACGTCAGGAATTCAGATATGTTGGCCCCATTGTCAATAAATAGTTTGACAAATTCTGGTTTGTCATTGACCAGAGCATCCATCATGACTTCCTCCAGGTCACAGGACTAGATTGACAAAGGGGGAAAAAAAGTTTTGGGGAGTAATTATTAATGGGTGAGGGAAGGGGTACGATTTAACATGAGGACACGCACGTTTTGTCTTCTACCAGGTCAACAGTGGGTGCAAGGAGAAAGAGAGGTAGAACTGTCTTCCTTTCTCTGTGACGAAGTGTCTGTGTAGGCATGAATGTTAAAACATCAGCACAGAGCATGCTAGAGGAGCTGTGGTGATGTTGGGTACCCACCGCACTAGGCATTTCTCTAGCTGCTGGGAGCAGTGACATTCTTCCCACCACCTCCTGGCTCGTGCTGCTTTTGCTCTGCAAGCTCTGGTTTGTTTGTTTTAAAGGCTGTATAGGAGGAGGGGGGAAGATTCTTGCCCTTCCGTCAGGAAGTTTCAGTGTCCTGCACACACTGGGCTATATACTGATTGTCCTCTACGGCAATAAAATCTGGTACCTTCCACTCCACGTCACCGTTGAATATTTCACTTTTAGCAATGTCCACTCTGTTCCAGGCCACTGCCAGCTTCAGTTCATCCAGATATTCCTGAGCCTCCTGACTGTGACTTTTACAGGCTGGCAAAAATAGGAAATGCAAAGAAACTCGATACTTTACACTTGTTAAGTTTAATTTCGTACAGCGCTGGTACTGTGATTAGCAGAACAGGCTCTCCTTCAGCTATCACAGATCTGTGCGTTGTTAAACCAGGAACCCTTCACAGCATTTTTGTTCTTAAATATTAATATTAAAAAGTATTTTTTTTTCTGGCCGAATTCTCTAATAAAACATTGTTTAACTGTCTGTAGGATTTTAAGAGGGACCCTGGCCCACAGGAAGGGGGAGAGCTCTGGCTGTCGTTTTAGTCTTGCTTCAATTAGCATATGAGAAATAGCTAAATCTGGGCTAACATGAACAATTAAGTTATCACAAACTGGAATGGCTGGCAAAGCAAGCCGTGTCACCTTTCAGAAGCTACAGTGAAGATTTCTTATAGGAGAAATAGATTGTTTCTGAACTAAAGCAGTTCAGATCTACTTGCATTTTTTGAAGTATTGTGGGGTTTTTTAAATGGCTTGTAATTGGAATAACTGCTCCAGTATATTTCAGTTCTTCTATAACCTCTCTCTACTACGAAGAGAAGCAGGAAGTGAAATAAAGGAGTGATTAGAATAGCACTATATAATACCTTGAGATTAAAAAGCAAACAGCAAGAGCTATGGGAATGGCCACTGTTAATTCGTCAATAAGAAAACTGGAAGAAGTCTGCATCAGAAGTGAAGTCTGACCCAACAGCCAACTGAACTTGCTCTGGACAGGAATGAAATACATTTATGGCATAGTAAAAGTCAAATAAGATTAGTATTACACTGCGCTGTGTTTATTATTCTTACCTTTCACTAAGGCTTTTAAAATGACTGTGTCTAGTTCTTCTGAACTATCTTGCTCGAAGTTGTGCACGGTTAGAAGATGTTGATGGGAAATAATGTTCTGAATCTGTTGGGAATTAAACAAAAGCCATTTTATGCATTGTTATAGTGCTCTGTGCTAATGCCTAGGAGCCCAGAGCATCACCCGTAGAGTATTGCCCCAGAACTTACATTCTTTTGGTAAAGCTGAGGCAAGAAGACAAATGTTGTTCATTTCCCGTACGTAAACAAGTCCTAACGCAACAGGTACTGACTCCTAGGTAATCGCCTAGCAGGACAGGAGGAGCAGAACTTGGGCATCCCAAGGACCAGAGCAGTGCTTTAATTAAAAGATCCTTCCTTAACTGGCAACCTTATTTGACTCATCGCTATGCTGTGGCCAGCGTACCACTACTTCTGTTTTACCTCTTCCTGCTTTGACATTTAAGTTTTGCTCTGAGTTGTTTATTTAAATGTACAGTCTCTAAACCTTCTTTGAGTAAAAGTCATCAAACATTGACATTACAGTACTCCTTCCTTCTGCTACTCTATTGAGTTTCCTTTCTCTCGGTGCAGCTCCACCGAGACTTTGTGGGCATCTGGCAATATTGCTTCTAGATACCCTTCCATCCTCTTCTGTTAGCAGTCTGGCAAAGTTCCCTCTAATTGAATGAATAGGTGGAACTTTTAGAGCTCAGGATTATGGCAGGGACTGCAAAGAATAAGTGGTGGATCAGGTCGAGTGGACTTAGTTTGTCTCAGAGGCACACAGTGCTCCTCAGCCTTCACACAAAGACAGTCTCCAAGTGGTTTTTTGTTTCTTAAACACTTAAGCATAGTGGTTTAAGTCCAGCAAGTGTGTCTCAAGACAAGGAGTGTGGAAAATTGTGAATCTCTTTTGTCTTTGTTTTTTAAGAACACACATAACTGACAATAGATGGGGTGATTTCTAAACACCCTTGATTCTCTTCAATTTATTTGTGCTCATCCATAGTTAGGTTTCCATTTAACAGCTGTTGGTCATGAATTAGGGCTCTTCTGTCACAGCTGCACAAGCTCCACAGCTGTGGTTATAAATAATGCTTCATGTCTTCTAGAAGGGCCGTGGGGTTCCTGGGCGCTGGCTGTTACTTGAGGAAATAATTAAGGCAAGACAGAGCCCTAAGTGTTCAGCTGATTCACTAGGACAAAGAGGTTGTTATGATCAGCTGAGCACTTGATTTTAATGTTAGAGAGGTGATCTATGTCTCTAGTGTCAGAGCACTGGAATACCCAAAACTCCTGGGTAGCTTCTTGTCAAACCTGTACCTAATGGATTTCTGAAGTGGCAGGAGAGAGCCTCTGAGCATGATACACGTAATAATCAAACCCAAGTGCTCACTGTTGCTGTCCATTGGAGAATGTCCTTCCACAAGAAGCTTTCTGCAGGGAATTTCTCCTTAAGTTGCTTTTCAACAGCTTCTGGTGTGACAAGCTGTGGGTCGTTCATGAATGTAGCCAAGATGTCAGCTGTACCTCCAGACCCTGATAAGATAAGCCAGGGAGCAGAATTTTCCAAACTGCTGTGAATTCTCTGTGGTTTAAAAAGTACAGTTTTAGAATTCATATATGGAAAGAAAATGTTATTCAAAAGAAGTTTTTCTTGCAAACTAGGGATTAATGTGTACCTAAACCAGATCCACTGTGGAGTCACTCCAGACTTCTCTGAGCTAGTAGGATTTTCCTGATTCTGTATCAGGTCATCCAGGCTCCTGACTATATTTCTTTTTGGGGCACATCTGCTGAGTAGCTAAGCAACCTGATTTGGACAATCAAGGCACAAAACTTCTTTGTCTGTGGTTATTTCCCTCCTCCCCCCACCCCCATGTTTCAGCACAGTCAAGTGCAAGAGCAGCACTATACAGATATTCCAAAATTCTCAACAGGCTCTTCTGGCTGCTAAACCCAGTGATACGTTCTGAAAATCAGGAATATGCCTGTGGGAATACAACAGCGGGCCACAGGAAAAAATACTGAGGCACAGCAGCCATGTGGATTAAAGGCTGGTAATTCTGTGACTTGTGCAATTAGAATGAGTCAGGCAGGTTGTGGAGAGAGGGAAGCTGGGGCCATGGCATCATAACTGACAAACTATTTCTTGCTCTGGAGACATGCAAGAAGCTAATGAGACCCTAATAATCTAACGACTGATTTACTTGTTCTGTAGGATTGGGGTTTTTTTTTCTTTTAATAACTATTGTGTTCCTTGGTGTGTATTATCTCAGTTATATTTAAGAATCGATACTCTAAGAGCACCATCAGTTATCCATTCCCAGCACGTGTAAATTTTGGGCGGCTCCAGCCATCACCCTTGGTCTGCAAGTCACTTTGTTCTCTAAAACTTTGCAAAGAGAATTTATAGCTTGTGATATGTGATTTTTCAGCTCCTGGGATATGGAAAACGCTGCTATGTTTAGCTTCTAGAAGGGAAGCTCAAGAGGGGACTTAATCTGAGTTTAAACAGCGAGATTTCCAATGCCAGTGTGTGCTTTAGTCTGGATGACAAAGATATGACAAGATACAGAAACCGGAAACTGAAACAGGTCCCCAGAAATGAGTCGTTATTCTAAAAGGGGTTACCAGCCTGTGTGGCAGTCTCTTCACTTGGCAACTTTAAATTATGGCTAAGTGTCTCTCTAAAGGCACTGCAGTGTATTCCTTTTCATCTGAGAGTCTTATAAAAAAAGTGCCACGTGGACATGCAGGCTGCTACAAAGGAGCAAAATAAAATACCAGCAAAAATAAAATAGAAAGCAAAGAATATCTGTTAATTAACAGGTTCTCTGAGTTGCAGAACCGCTCAGGGAAAAAATCAAAACCGACCCTTTGCTGAAGAATATATGGGACTGTTGGCAGACAGTTCTCCAGTCTTCTATCCTCTGATGTATTTTTGCTCAGTGGAACTAGAACAGTTTTTAAGTGATGAAACTAGCAAAGCTGGCCTTGTGCTTCCTCGGAGCTCTGTGACGGAGACAGTTGCCTGGCTCTTGCCAGACAGCACTGAATGATTGATCTCTTCTTGTATATGATCTCGAGTAACAGCACAGTATTCTCTTTTGCTAGATCTGGAGCTGGTTTCTGTGGGTTTGTTTTGGTTGTGGATCCCCTTTTCCCACTGTACCAGCTCGCAAGGGATGCTTAATGATCTTCTGGTGCCCATTCAAAAGGAAATACTTCTCCCAAACGGATATTGGCAAATTTAATATTAACCAAATTCAGCTCTTAATTGTGTACAGAAAAGAATTTTGACTTTACATAAGTGCCAATACGTGTCTGTCATCCAGCCAAATTTTCCTTTAATTACTCGCCACCAGTTAATTTATTTTTCTAAAGCTGCAAACAGCTTCTTACCTCAAGTGCGCCTGGTCCCCCATTCACCAGTAAGCAAAGCACCGGGATCTCAATGCTGCCTGTTCCTGTGAAATAGATGGGTTAGTTTTTTAAA
The DNA here is from genome assembly GCF_000710305.1 of Buceros rhinoceros silvestris. NCBI lineage: Eukaryota > Metazoa > Chordata > Aves > Bucerotiformes > Bucerotidae > Buceros > Buceros rhinoceros. The sequence continues at coordinate 31,016 of NW_010419822.1, read as the reverse complement.
AGTTCTCCAATCTGAGAACTGGCCTTGCCTTTGATAAGGCCACCAGTATCACTGTCATACCGGTATTACTCAAGTTCACATGCCTATAGAGTCTACTTACCACCATACCCAGTACGCTGCTCTGAAATGTGCTTTTCCAAGGTGAGGCGTAGCTTAGTGGTTCCATCTGGCTCTTCTGGTGTTGTGTGATCCACCAAAATAAAATGGGAATGGTTGTGCTCCAGGGAGTACAGCGGGCCTTGGATGTTATCATCTGATTGGTAGTGTACAAGGCTTTCATTCTAGAGAGAGGAGGAGAGGTGTTAGTGTTCTCTGCAAAACACAGTCCATGTTTTTCTGTGCTTCATTTTTGTGTTGACTGCACCATGACATAGCACACCACCCCGAGACACTTGACTGGCCTCTTTGAAAAGGGTAGGGAAGGCGAATGTGCTCCTTCTGAAAGGTGCCAACTTTGACAGGACTGGAAGCTGAAGTCTCCCTCTTGGGCTCTGCAAAATGTTGTGACAGCAGTCATCATCTCCAGAACACAGGTATTCATTCAGAGGGTCTGGAAAAGTTTGTTGGACAAACAAAGAAGGGGCTGTGAGGCTGATAATTGTGGATGGAGCTCTAATATCTCAGAGGGCTAAAGTCTCAGCCGCTATAAACAGGGGCAAATTCATGTCAGTCGTGTTTTGTCTGTCTTTAGCCCAGCAGATAAGTTACTCCGCTGTGTGTCCCTATCAACTGAAACGCAGCTTTATTTAATTGCCAGGGTTACATGAGGTCTAATGGTTACTCCCAGTTTGGATATTGCATTCCAAAAGAGTGATGGGCAGACTTTAGAAAGTGCAGTATTATCTTTTATTTTGGGTGAGGGGTGTTATATTTTGAAAATATTTATTAATGAATTTTTGCATAAAATCACTGGGTAAAACAGAACCCCTGATACAGTCTTTTTTCCAGGGATTGCACTACACGTTGTCTTCCATACACACACTTTTTCCAAGCTCCCATTACTGCCTTCATAAATCTCTCTTTCCCCCTGTGCCCATCCACTCTGATCCATCGTGCCAGGCTGGAAATACCTGCTGCTTCTTTCTCATCTTCACAATCACTGTCCTGCTGCAACTCAGCCAGATTAAAGCAATTGTTTAAAATCTGCATTTCTTTCTGTCATACCTCCTTCCCAATTCCTGCAGCCTTTTTGCTGACGAACAAAGCACTCAGACTCTCAGCTTAGCTGTGCCTGTGAATTGCATTTTCCTCCCACTAATTTTGTGGACACAGGGAGGTGTTAAAGCCTTCCTAGGCAGAGCCCCATAACTACACAAGTAACCTGGCTGCCGTTAAGGCTGAGTCCTGGGGGAATTCCACCCCAGGGGTCATCCAGGTTCTTTTCCACAGCCAAGGCTCAGGCTGGTCCTGGAGAGGCAGTGAAGGTATCGCCGGGAGCTCATGGCAGCACTGGAGTGGAGACTTCAGGTAACCCAGAGGACAGGCTCCTTCGCACTGCAGGTAGAGGAGCTGAGCATGACTCTAAGTGACTTTCTGAAATGAAGCTGCATACAAACTGGAGAGGAGAGATCAAAAGCAGGGTGAAAAGGGCTGTAATCAGGCACGTTCCTATGTCTTCTCTCCCTGTCAGCAGCTCTGGGAAGAGTAGGAACGTCAGAGGCTGTTCCAGGAGAAAAAAGCAGTAAACTTGTGTTTCCTTTACAAACAGCAAGTGCCACAAATGTATTTTACCTCCTCCTCTCTCTCTCACTTGTTGGACAAAGCTTCTGGATGCAATTCATCTCCCTTCAGCTGTTGTTTTGACAGTGGGCGTGCCCGTATTCTGCTGCCATGTAACCCTGACTGCTCACCAAGGATCTGGCCATAGATGAGGACCCAGAGCCACAACAACTGATTGAAAAAAGGCCCACGGGGATTTTCCTATTTAGTCTCTGGAAAATGTGGAAGTGATCTTTCAGTGATGTTCAAAGGAGGTGGGAGGGATCCGCTGATTTCAGAGCTTGTTTTTCTCCTCACTGTTTAGCTGTTTTATACAAGCGGTTTGTGTTAGTGCCAAGTATAAAGAGAACTGGGTTTAGACCAACATCCCTGTCTGTAGTTCCTTTGTCTTAAAGTTACTGACCGAAATCCAGAATGCCTTTGGGTGGAAGAAGTGCCAGAAGTCACAGGGTGAGGAATGCTCTACACAAAATACTCCTTGACAAAGAATTTGGGCTTTAGTTAAGCCGGGGGGGAAATCTAACGCAATAGAGAGACTAGCGCGCTTGTGCTGTAGCTGCTGGTTGGGAAAGATCCAGGCGCATTTTGATCACGTAGGCTGGGAGGGAGGTGAAATAGGTAGCTTGCATTTGCCAGAGCAACTTTCCTGAACGAAACACAAATGCAATGAAATGAGTTCTTTCCTCTGAGGTCCTTTTGGACCAGTTCAGCCACACAAATAGGTAGAAGTCTTCCAAACCAAATAGGTTAAAGTCTTCCAGCTGAAGAGTCCTGACTGGAAGAGCACACAGAGCTGTCCTCGGCACAAAGGCTGGAAAAAGGGGAACCCCATGACAGTGAATTGCCAGCTGCTAGCTGGTGCTTGCTAGCCTAGCTGAGAGAAGAACGAGGTGCCAGTTCGGAGGCTGTGTTGTTGTCATTTGTTTCTTAGCCTCTGCAGAGAAGTAAAATAGCACAGAGGAACTGTTGTTTGCTGTTGTTACACACCTACTTTATTGTTATAATATCTGCTTAGGACAGGCTGTATATCCAGTGACACCGTCATGACATACTTTTTTTTCCCCCTCCATCTCCAGGTCAGTTCAGCATCAAGTCTCGACACTTTCAGCAACTGTTTTGTTGGGTGAGGTTTTTTATTTGTTTATTTTCTGTTTGTTTTCCAAGAACTTTGGCTTGTCCTGAAGTTCCTAGAGCTCCCAAAAACTAGACTCCCAAAAATCCTGCATGGCCAGCACTTCTGGCTCGGTGTGCTGAGCAAGTTTTTGCATGTTGGGCACCAATTCAGTGGCTACTTAAGAAAACTTGGACTTGGAATATTTTTTGGCTTTGTATTCTGTACGAGAAAATATATGTTTGACTGTATTGATGAAATAGCTTGGAGTAAGTGCTTCTGTAGTAAGTGGACAGGGGAAAAAAGCATTAAAGGGACCTCGTGATGTGTTTTTCCCTCGCTCTTATCATTTAGCGAATGTCTAATGCTGTCACCTGCTGGTTGCCTGCAGAATTTCTGCCAAGGACACGAGTGTGGGGCGCAGGATCAAGTCTTGCTCTTTATCTCTGTTTTTCCCCAAAACACACTTTAAACCTCACTTTTTAAGTTAGATCAATGTTTTCTGCCCACTGCTTCCCAAGTTTGTAAAGGAGCAGCTTACTTCCGAACAATCCTGTCCCATGAGTAGAAGCAGCAAAAAATACCTTTGTGTTGTCCAGAATTTCCCTGTGCTGGATTTTTCTGAGTGAAGATATTCCTATGGCAGTCACTCTTACTTTGGATGAGGTACTCGCCAGTGCATGATCTCGGACTGCTTGCATCATGTGTCTTGTTATTCCTACACGTAAAGCACTGGCAAAAATCCAGGCACCTGGAATTATTTTTTAAAAGTAGTTAGATAATTCCTTTAAAACTGAACATGTTTGTGTCAAGTAATGTTACTTGCAGGACTGGATTTAAGGGTTTTCTCAAGACAGAGAAACTGTAGTCAGGTCTTGATGGACCGTGACTTTTAGAATTAAAACGCATACAAAGTATGTAAGACTTTAACAAGGAAAACAAGCAGAAATTATATGCCCAAGCAAACGTGCTTCACATTTCATGTGAGGCAACGTTGCCATCTTTATTCTGATGTCAACATGCCCATCGAGAATGCTGTGTCCAGTCTAGAGTCACTGTCCGAATGCGAGCAGAAACATCGCTATACTGAGCAGGTCTCGTTGCACGAGGAAGAGCAAAGGGAGGGGGTGGAGGAAGTCACTGGCTTGAACAGAGGATGAACAGTCCCTTGCAATCACCTGGTAGCAGAGCTTGGGCATAGCCTGCCTAGTCTGGTGTTCTCTTGTTCTTGTGTGTGCTGGTGGTGTTATGGTGACAAAGAACTGGGGAACCGCGGGTAAACAGCTAACCAGCCTTTTTGAAATCTGTAACATAGAGGAGCTGGGGGTCTTGATGCTGCCCAGAGTATAGAAAGGAGCTGGAGATAGAGAATATCTGTGTGGTGCAAAAGCACCAAGAAGAGCTCTGTGCTGGGCTGTGTCATTACAAAAAACAAGCTCTTCCAGTCTTGTCTGGAGCAGTGACTCTAAACTAGGAGCTGGCTGTGAAATGCTTACAGACACTGTCACTTCATTTGGCAGGTATTTCCATAAAGCTAAGGTGAGAAAAAATCATCCTAAAGGAAAGCCACTTCCATGCATGTTCCCAGGTGCTGATTGGTTTGGGTTTGTTCTTAAATGCTCTTCACTTCTCTTGTCGTTCATGTGAACAGCCAGAGAGCTGACGTGCTCTGTTAGACAGTATCAAGGATTTTGCTTATACTTGAGTCCAATCATGGGCTGTTTCACTAACCAAGTCTGTTCAACTTTTAGATTTGAAGAAAACAAATAAAAAATAAAAACTGTTGTAACAGGATTTTGGCTGTAAAGAATTCTTTACCCATATTCACTCTCGTTGAAGACAAAGTGCTCTGCTCTCCTAAGACTTACTGTGCTATAGCACCGAAGAGGGACAATGTATGTGCTCCCATCTTGTTCTAGTGTCATCTCTGAGGGAATAACACCAAGTAATTTTACACTTCGGGAATGGTTGCCTGGAGTAGTTTGGTTTGAAATAACTTCTGCTATTTCTAATACACGTAACTTTCATTTTCAAAGCTATTTGAATACTGGTTATAACTTGCATTCAGCAAAGCCTTGAACTTCCAAAAACAATCACATGAGCAGGCCCATTGAGATTAAAAGGTCACTGGATGCTAGGTGTGAGAGTCCAGCAAGAATATAAATCCTTCCTTTAAAGCTGAAAGCACTAACCTGTGCTTTGACCTGCCTTTATAAGTCCTTTTTTCAAGGTGTCCCGTAGCCAAGGCTTCATCTGGAAATTTTCTTCTTCCCCCACTAAAGAGACAACCAAATTGGGGGCAGGCAGCTTCCATTTGTTGAGCATAACTTCGAATATGATCCCAGGATGAATGGTACTCGGGACCTTAATAAACTTCAAACAAAACAAGAAAACACTGAATAACAATGGGACAGTCGGATACAGTAGAGAGATTGTTCACGATGAATGGAGAGGGAAATTCATCGTTAACTCGATTATTCAAGAAAAAATTATTTGAGCAAGAGCTGATGGAGAACTAAATACTAGGATGAATTTAGCAGGCTCCTGTAGAACTGTCACCTCACATGGTCAGTTCCATGGGTTAATTCTGTGTTGCAGGCTGACACACGGCTCTCTCTGTTGACACTACTATTCCTCTTCAACTGCCTTCAGTTCCCTGGCAGCCAATTTCTGAGGCGTTTCTTGTTTCTGCACTAGCTGAAATATTTGCCTGGTTTCATGTCTGTTTTTCAAGGACGTGTTACATAAATCTATTACTTCTCCTGTTCCATATGTATTTTGGCTTTGTGCTTAGGACTTCACAATGAAACAAAATCTTACAGCAGATTTCTGATCCCAGGGATCCTTCTGCTCTAGCACTGATGAATGCAAGGGACTAGAGAGGGTCTGTCCAGGTACCTCCTTCTCTGTGTGTTAGCAGAACAGATAGCGAGAACTTTGAGCCATTTCAAGACTCTCCTTAAAAGTATGTTTAAAAAGTTGAAATACTAAGTGATTAATTTTTTGTGTAAAGACATTAAACAGGGAAACAATGCAAAATAAAGTAAGCTGGGCATATGATTGTGGGGGTTTTGATTTCTTTAAAAGAAAGCGTGATGAGCTGTACTTGTAGCATGTTAGAGCAAGTCAAGTGATTGATCTCTGCGTATCAATAGGTCTTATTTTAAATCACATTAATGTGCAGGAAGGTATGGTCGTGCTTTGGGTACAATGTGGTGCCTCACACTGGCACATTGACTCTCACTATTACAGTCCCAACCTTAAATGCTAAGAAGTAACAGCTGAACAGCAGCAATACTGGGTTAAAGGGTTAAAAGCTCTCTGGGCTTTACCTTCCCCCGTTTCTTCCCAGCAGCAGTGAAGTCTATTTCTCCTGTGCAGTATGGTACTTCTCTTTTGAAAGCTTCTTCTTTGTCACTGCCGTAGAGCTTGGTTTCCATTTCCTCCATTGATTTTGTAAGGTGATCACCAGTAGACCAAGGTGTTCACTGAGATGACAGGAAAACTGGAAAATAAGCTGGAGAGGCCATAAAATCCATTAATTTACATCTAGCTGAGGTTTTATTGAAATATTTTAATTCTTTTATGTTTATAAAGTTCAGCTAAAATGCGAGGCGTTTGTACCAAACGGTGGACGTTACATACAGGAGGACGCACAGTCAGCGCCAAAGCTGTATGTAACTTGAGTTCTAAAAGGAAGTAAGGAGTAAGACTCTCGACTCTCATTTAGCAGGCAAAAAGCTGAGTTGCAAGGTGCAAGACCATGCAATCTGTCCAAAGTCATGTGGGGTATCTCCTAGCCCAAAGGTGACCCTAATTCTACAAGAGAGGAAAAGAAGCCTCAGCCACAAACGATTGCAAGCAAAAGTTGAGCTGTTCAGTGAGTCTCTGAGGCACGGTTTCCTGATGTTGTTATGCATCATGGAGCTATGACTTACCCAACGTGAACACTAAATAACACTAAATAAGTGATGGCATTGCACTCATCTGAAGATACTTCAGGAGAGGTTTGCTCTCTGTCTGCTGTAGGAATAGGCTATTTGTTCATAAACCAAAGTATTCAGGGCCAGGCTGTCCTCACCAAGAACACCCGGTTCTAAAAGGCGGGTGGTTTTTTCTATATGTGGCTCCAGGAATGATGTTGTGTAATCTGTCCTAGAGCAAAGGTCACATAACAAGAGTTGTTCTTCTGCGTTACATGAGACACTGAAAAGATCTCCTTACTTCTCCTACGTTCCAGTTGGACTGAACTGATATAATTACGATTTGAAAAAAAGAGATTTCAACTTGTATGCCTTATTTTTTCTTTTCAAAACAAAAGCAATGCAATAGCTCTCTCCCCTCTGCCTTCATTTGCATAGTCAAGTACGTATTCAGTCCTTCAGCAAACCCTTGTGATAGTAAGCCAGCAATGATGATCAACCCTGCATTAATCTTTATTGCCTGGTCCAAGAGGCTTCAAAGCATGGACTCGCAAGCGGGTCAGCCTCGCCGGTCCCCCGCGGGTCTGTGAGGATGCTCCGGTAGGGGGAGCAAGCCCTCCAGCTGCTCCCCGGCGCTGGGAAGACTCTTGAGAGCCTGTGTCCCGGCTGCCTCACCACTGCTGCCCCTGCATTTTCTTCTCTTCCTTCATGTTCTCTGGGAAAACGTTGTTTGGAATTGCCACCTTCTTTGATCTGCCTCTGAAAGGTGGTTTTGGACCCTCTCACGATTTCTTTCCCCTACAGCTATTCCAAACCTCTTACCCAGTCCCCAAACTTCTGTCAGAGATCACTGCTTTAAAGATGCTCTTCCCACTCTTCTCCCTGCCTGCATGCTAATCGTTTCTGGAGAGAACTAAGCGCTTATTCTGGACACTCAGATATCAGACTAGTCCAGTTAGGAGTTTTACCTAAAAGAACTTCTTTTCGATCATCAGTAATGGGAGTCACAGCAAAGCCCACCTTTTTGCCTGAGTCCGCTTTTCCACTGGAGATGCAGCTTGATTTCTTAAGAGCACAGAAGACAATGTTCTGGTGAAAAAATAGTTAATATGAGTCAAAATAACACATTTTTACTATTCTAAAGTACAGAAATAACTTCCTGGAACTTGCTGACGGAACAAAGGATTTTGTTAGGAAAAGGTATTCAGGACTGAATTTCCAGGGTACACTTAGTTCCCATTCATCACTGTCCTCGGCAGGACACATTTATTTATATCTACACTGCACACAAGCAATGAACTTGGAATAGAGAGCAATTTACAGAGTAATCTGATGGCTAATTTGGCCTCAGATAGGCCCCAAGTCGTTAATTTTAAGTCTAGTTCTAGACCCTAGCTTGCGAAATTTGATCATGTGATTACTGTGATTTCTCTCTTGGAATAAAGACACTGCTGAGGTTTATAAGGAATATTCCTGCACTTAGATAATTATTTTTCCAGAAATAACATGTTATTTGATTTTTAACTTAGGAATTCTGGTTCGCAGTGGTAGTGAACAACAGTGAAGGAGACAAATGCAGGTAAAATGCAGAAACAGAAGCTTTGTTCGCAAGCTTTTGTAAGAGCAGGAAGTGAGGAAGGCAGCTGGGAGCTGGCACTGCACAGGACACTACTTTTATCCTTTTTTTTTCTTCTTTTTTTTAAACCAAGCATTCTCTGAACCATGACATTAGAGTCTGAGAGCCTGTTTTGGAGAAGAATTACTTCATCTTTCCATCCTGTACTTGTACCCCTTCTTTAGCATCCCTGCCAGCTGCTGTCTGTGAGGGGATAGAGATCTCCGGCAGCTGTCCTGGTGCTCAGATTCCAAGCCAGGAAGTCTTCCAGCACTGGGAGCAGACAAGTGGTACTGACAGACTGGCAAAACAAGTCCAAAAATCATGCAGGATTCTGAACGGTGGCTGCGCAAGAACGTAGCGTAGCCCTATACGGAGCTGAGAATCTACACTAGATGAGCTCCTGGACTGATTCGGAGTGGTATTTCCTACATTTCTGCATGCAGGAGCTGTCACAGACGAAGCCAATGAGCAATGCCAAGTAGCTGGTGCTTTTTTATTTGTATTTAGTGAGATTTGACACTTTGTCAGTTTTTCTTACTCTATCTTCTACCTTTTGGTTGACTTCCAAGGCGTAAATACTGTGACTTCCAGTAGGATTGCAGCAACATACAGGCACACGTGTTCCACGTCAGTGCCATGTTCCACCCAGTGATGCTAACGGAGCCAGGAAATGTCACTTTGGTATTTAATGGGGTGGGGAAGGAGTTTAAATAGGTACTATGCAAGTGGGAAAAAACAAACCCCGGAGTTCCTTATATGATAAATGTTGCAAAATCTCCAGAAAAAACCTGCTGCATAAGATGTGCAGATGTGGTCCCTAAGCACAAAGGCCGAGCACATGAAGTGTTTCCTTACCTTCCTCTATGGCTGTCTCGGCTACTGCAGTGTAACCCCTCGCCGTTATGGGCAGGATCACAAAATCACATGGATTTGTTAATAACACACATCGCCTTATCACCGCTTTGCCCTGCCGTGGAGCTCCGCTACGTACTGAGCTGCCAGCACACCCATTACATCCCTAAGATTTGTAGATAGACTCAGAAAAAGATATGTCTGTCATTTCCTCGATTGTTAAGACGTCTGTTCTTAGGAAGCGTGTGGACATCTCACCCAATGTCCTCTAACAAGCAGAGTAAGCATGTATTAACAAACACTGTGCCTTTCTCCTGGGGTTGATTCAGTTTTGTCCTGCCTGGTTCCAGCTTTCAGATAAATCTCCAGCGGTCTCAGGGGCTATTGCTCGGAGACTTCAGGCTGTACTAGATTGCAGGTTTGTCAGGTCACAGTAATTGGGTCAAATCTTCAAGGTCAAAGTCATGACATGCCGCTGCAGTCAGCTTAACTACGCTCAGCTTGCATCACTGTCACATCACTGAGTATTTTTTAATTGCAAGAGTCTGGACCCAGTCCATACCTTGTGAAAGAGTAGGCAGATAGCCAGAAAGAAGAGTCTGCTCTAAGCACTTTTTGCGTGAGAGGAAAGGTAGGGAGGAAAGCAGAGACAAAGGTTATAAATACAGCTGGATGAAGAGCCAATGGGGGATGACCAGTACTTCATAATTTTCTTCCTTTCAATATACTGTTTTCTGTTAAACTTCTTAGAAAATTCCAACTTCTTTTTTTACTCTATTATTAAAGTTTTTTCTCCCTCCATTATCTGTGAGAATGTCACTGTATAAAATGTGATGAAAGGATTGCTTAAAGGCAAGGAAACAGAAATACTTAATGGGTGGGGAGAAAAAAAAGTCACAAAAATCTTACCTGCCCTAATGCGTGCATTCATATTTTAAATTGTGTGTACCTATGTATGTATTGAGCATTCTTACTTTAGTCCTGGATCAGACTTCAGTACAAATTTTTCTATCTAGGCTGCCGCTCCGTATTTAAGTTTGTAGGTCAAATTCCATCCTAGATGCTCCCATTGACTATAAATACAAACATCTATGGGAAGAATGTACGTCTAGTGATTACCCGATTTGAAATATAACCTAGAAGACTATTTCTAACTAGCAAAGCAAGTTAAGACAATTATGACGTAAACCAGTTGCCGGTTCCACCTACATGTGGACACGTGACTCAATGTATTTACATCAGGGATGGCCTGATCCAACCACTCCAGGTGTCAGCCGGTCTCATGAATCATTATTTCTTTAACCTCGTAAACAGGAGCTGTTGGAATTGTACCATCGTACGACCAGTGCTGTGACGCTGGAGTTTGCAGCTCCTAATGCTATTTAGTCCTTCATTTTGGATGGTCCTAACTTCTTATTTGGGCATTCTAGATTTCTAGGATGTAGCAAACTGGCAGAGAGGTGTAACTGTCAGGGGGAGAGTTGCGATGACTGTAGAGAAACTCTGCAAGGGGGATCCACGCAGAGAGTCTTTCCTGAAAGATTTATCCAGAAAAAGTGATGAGATCAGAATCACAGAGAAACAATTTGACACCTACGTACATCTCTTTCTGGACTGTTCTCCCTCCTGTCTCTGCTTCCTCAGCCTTCCTCGGCCATTCCTTCTCTCCTCGCCTCTTTTTACATTACAACTTCTCTCACTGTTTCCTCCAGCTTTCCACAGGCTCTTTCCAGCTGTTGTTGCTGCTATTTAGCCCGCTGTGAACCTGCAGCTCTTCCTCCTTGAGTGGTAACAAATGATAGATCATTCACCTCCTGATGGGTGACAAGAGCGTGGGTCCCTTTCATCCCTCCTTTAGATTTTAACCAGGGTTAGGCTGTGTCCAGGGAAGGACAAGAGGTCAAATTTGAGCCTCTCACACGTATCTTGTGAAAATGGGCCCAGTCAAGGGATGGCCTGACCTCAGTTGTTGTCTTCAGGGGTAATAGTTCGATTAAGATAGTAGATGTATGGTAGTCTTGACCTCTCAGGACTTAGCAGTAGTAAGAATTCTCCTTCATACTAGCACGCTGATCAGCAGGCTGGGACACACCCTGATGTTTAATCACTGCCAGATTCCTCCACCCACTCAAGGAGTACACTTGAATACGTAGGTGAAAAGATTAAATATAGTAATAGAGTAGGGGTGGTATTGTCGCTGTTAAACCAGTCAGAACCCCCCCTTAGCTTCAGTGACAGATGGAGCAAATCCATTGGTTTATAAAATTTCAAGGAGGCTTTCACGTGGGGCAGAGGAAAGCTACACCAGCCGCTGTGCCCTCACTGGTGCAGGGTGGGCTAGCAATCCCAACCCAGGGGGAGCCTCAGCTATTGGCCAGGGATTGAGAGGGCTCACCGTAACGATGGGAATGGGGAGTAGGGGTGAAGCCGCAG
>NW_010419822.1:6075-19292 GCF_000710305.1 Buceros rhinoceros silvestris | reverse complement strand
GAGAGGTCTCACCGTAACGATGGAAATGGGTAGTAGGGGGAAAGCTGCAGCAGAGACAAGAACAACAAATCCCGCTTGAGCAGGAGCAATCAGCTTCCTCCAGATGTGATGGGATACCACTGGCTAAATCTCCATCCTGGTGTGAAGGATCTGAGGGTTGCAGGTGGAGCAAACACACGTGAGCAATGCTGTGCTGCTCTTGTGAGAGAGAAATGCCACGTGGGACAGTATAAACAGGATCGTGAAGACACCGTTCAGCTGCAGTCCTCTGGGTTTGGGTGCCAGGTTTCAGGGGAATTACGTCCAGCTGGAGATGGTTTGAGCGGGAGCAACAGCAAGAACAGACCTTGCACTAAAAGAGAATTAATAGTAATTATATCTGTGGCTAGGACAGCGAGTAACGGGCTGAGAAATGCCACGTGGGACAGTATAAACAGGATCGTGAAGACACCGTTCAGCTGCAGTCCTCTGGGTTTGGGTGCCAGGTTTCAGGGGAATTACGTCCAGCTGGAGATGGTTTGAGCGGGAGCAACAGCAAGAACAGACCTTGCACTAAAAGAGAATTAATAGTAATTATATCTGTGGCTAGGACAGCGAGTAACGGGCTCGAGGGAGGAAGGGTAACGAGGCTGCCCAGGGGTATAGCAGTAACCACACAGAGAAATGCATCCTTGGGAAGGACGAAACCCCTGTAGATAGGACAGCGAGTAACGGGCTCGAGGGAGGAAGGGTAACGAGGCTGCCCAGGGGTATAGCAGTAACCACACAGAGAAATGCATCCTTGGGAAGGACGAAACCCCTGTAGAATGTAACCCTCCCTGGGTAGAGAGAGAGAAAAGCAACCAGGCCACAGCCCTTGACTGTGAGGGAGTCTGACGACGTGACCCAGAGAACTACACCTTAACCTGCACGTTATTGCAGCCCCAGGAGCTGGATGTGCGTCCGCAGCTCGGATCCTCCAGATACACCTCTGCTTACGTAACGAATACTGGAATTGCTCCTCCTGATTTTAGTGCAGGTGCTCAAGGAAAGTTGCATCAGGGAGTTGACTGGGCCAGAGCCAGCAGCAGTGTAATGGAATTATTTGCTGTCAACTGCAGCCACGTTTTCACATAATAAATTGAAAAACAAAGCAGATGCAGGGGAGCAGAATAAAGAAAATGAGAGAAGCAAAGGGCAGAGCAAAGCCTGAAAAACTCGTATTCAGTTTCATCCTGTGCTCCAAAGGTGAACAGGTGGTCTCTAACTGGTGTGTACATTTAAATGTGAATGAAAAAACCGCAATGTCTTAATCAAGGGTAAATGCAATGGAGAAGGAGAGGTATGAGAGGGCATTAACTGGAATCCAGAAAGGAAAAAATACCTAAACCTGCCAAGGGAATATAAATAAATGATGTGAGACAAAAAGAAGTATTCGTTAGGGAAAATAGATGCACACATATCTGTGTGAGAGACAGAAGTACATACACCTGTCTGCAATTATACACACTATCTTGCTTATATTTATGTTGCAGCTTTGGAAAATGTTTGTCAGGATTCAAATTCTGGTAACGATGCACGAAACATTTCTGCATCACAGCCTAATGACAAAGCAGAACAATCCGCCGGGATTGCCAAGGAATTGCTACGTACAGCACTAAGTCCATGGGCTGGTGAAGCACACCAGCAGAAACCACAGCTGGCTGTCCCGTGCAGGGCTTTGTCACACCCTGTAAGAACAGCACTAGTAGAAAAAGGGAACAAAAGAAATGTCATAAGTGCAGCTTGAACTGTGGTACACGGCACTTCTCTCACGTTCAGGCAGGAGGGCTACGAAAAGTCACCTGCCAGACGAGAGCTGGAGGGATGCAACAAGTGCCCAGCAAACAATGGGCAGGGAGGATTCTCCATGCTCTGACCAGGACACAGACAGACCAGCTGAGGGTGACAGCAACCTTGGGAACGCGTTCACCAGCCAGAGGTTTTTATGAGTTTGCAGATGCAGGTCGAGCCAGGGGCAAACATCAATAGAAACAAGGAACTTGAAGCAAAATCACACAAAGAACTCAAGCATAGAAGTGGTCTCATAAAAGAGAAGTTTGGGTTAAGCTTCCAGATGTGTTTGTGAGAATTCGACTCACCAGAAGCTTTCAAAAACAGCAGTATCGTCAGGTTCCTTTCTAGTACAGCAGCTGTTATAGAAAGTTATGTCAAGTAATTCCTCTTTACTGTATCTGTGCATTGCCAATAACCAGAACAAATGTCAGTGGAGGAAAGAAGTGTAGTTTAAAAACCCCATCAACAATAGCAGCAAGGTATAAAAAGCTGTGTGGAAAGAGATCCTGGTTACTGAACCAGTGCAGGCTTTCTCTTATCTGTTCTAGGGTATGGCTCTGGAGCCTCATCCTTCCAGTAACTGCCAGGACACAAGGACGAGAGGCAAATCAAGTATTTGTTTGCAAGAGTCTTCCCACCAGTTTCTAGGAGAGTGGGTTGTGCTTTGCTTTGGGCAGGGTTAGCACCAAGCCTTTAACAAATGAATGTGCAAAATCAAGTATCGTTACCTTGTCTTTTTTGTTTCTGCCTTCATCTGCTTAACGCAGGAAAGAGCACCAGAGGCTATTTGAATAACACACTTCTAGCGAGTTTGCAGCACTTTGCATAGGATGTCAGCCAGCGGATTTCACAGAGGTGGATTTGTTCTGGGGAGAGAACCTGAGAGGGTGGAGAGGTGATTGAAGGGAAATGTAGACATCAGGGAAGAAAACAATGGAAGGAGCAGACGGAACCAATGAGAGAGAACACACAGCAATGCTGCTTGATGAAAATAAAGGAATTGGCTGTGCTTCCATAGCGTGTTGTACAGGGGGTGTGGGGGGAGGCTAATGCTTCAAACACTGCTGGCCTGTCCCTGCTCTGTTCCCACAGCACGGCATGCCACTTTGAAGCCGTGCCAACACAACGCCTTGTGTGGTCTCACAGTGCATCAGGCTGAGTTCTCCTTAAAAGAGCTCATTTTTGCCAGGTCATTTTTCAGCAGAATCGGTTCACTAACGTGGTGTACAGCACGCCACACACACCCCCCGCAGGTAACGTACCGCAAAAACCTCATGTAGTTCAGGCAGAAAGAGAATACAGGAACATGGGAATGGTTCCAATTCAAAGCAGGTGCTTCAGGAAGGGCAACGTTCAGATCACACAGACCAAACCATACCCGAAAGCTGTACTGAAATCTGGATTGCACATGGCACTGGCAGATGAGTACTGTTGAAAGCAAAGACCACAGTGGATACTACTGAAAGCAGAAGTATTGGAAAATAAAAAGGACCAGCACTTGGGAACTGGGAAAGCTTGAAAGAATCTAGTGTGGTTTTGCTCAGATCAGTTAGAATTTTTCCTTCATTAAGATATTAATATACCATACTTGTAGAATTTGCAAACATTCACAAATGTTTCTCATGATGCCCACAGCTGACTAGCCCTTGGAGTCAAGCTAAGTACCAATCCTTACAAATTCCACTTCACGAGCTATGCTGAAACAACCTTTACCTCTGATCAAGGTTGTCATGCATGTATACATATAGATAGATTTTTTTTTTTCAGTTTCAGGCTGTAGCCATGCATTCTCTTATAGAAAAGATCAATTTTCACAGAGAGGGGAAAGTCCCCTTCACTGTGTGTCCTTGTGGAGCTGCTTTCATCACCTCCCACTTGTAAGAGCTTGTTCTGTGCTTTAGGCAAATTTTGTAAGCTCAAAGGGGAAATATATTCAAACCCAACATTCTCTTTTGCATAAACCACACACAAGGTGTACTCTGAGAATTCTAAACCTTAGGAAAATAATTTAGTCTGTTTTGTTTCTTAAATATAATAAAACTGCAGACACAACAATGGACTTTGTGACCTGTGCAAAAACAGTACAGGCAAAATTGTTCAGCAAGTGTTCTCAGTTTTTCCCTTGGTAAGACATGAACATCTCTCTACCTTTTCCATTAACTACAAAACTGAAGTTGCATTTGTATGTGGTTGTGAACTTCAGGAAGCCTCGAGCTTAAGCACTTGAGGTCACTGGGCTGTGTTGCACAGTTAGAAATCAGACCCATGAAATGCACTATGATGTATTATTAGATCTCTTTCCGGAAATTTGGATCTCTTGCACATAGCAAGCTCTGCCAGCCCCAGGTTTGAAATATATGCCTATCACCCGCTATGATAGTGGAATTGTGGGAAGCCTGCCTGTTCTTTTTCCTCTGGATGGTATTGATTTTTTAACCCATGGCTGCAGCAGATCGTAGCCAATTTGCCCTTTGGTGCTCTTCATGAGGCTACTTACCAGTTAGGTTCAGATCAGATCCAACTGAACAAGGAGATTATAAAACTGCAAGGCACAGAAGGACATGTCTGAATGCGAGTCTAGATGAAACGGTTGACCCACGGTTGTCAAGGACTGACTCAGTGTATAGGAGAAAGAGGGGCCTCACTTATTCTTGTATGTTTGCGATACTGAAGGACATCTCTGCTTGCACCTGCTGGCACGGGGATTCCAAGTCTATCGCATTCACTGTGTACTAAAAGCCTCTGTTGCTTCCCCATACGCACATGCTCTCCCTGTGTCCAGAACAGTTCTGCTGGCAGGTACTCACAGCAATAAGCAGTTGTAAGGAGCAGGTAGCTCTTCAAACGTGGTGAATTCTGTGCTTGACAGAGATTAACAAGCTTAGGAGGGAAGTAGAGGAACAGATGCCTCCCTTCCCTTGCTGTTCATACACATTCCAAGCGTTACCCTGGTCAGGCTTTTTCCCGCTTGCACTCTCTGCTTGTTATTGAGCTGAGATTTGGAGATGAAGAAATGAAGAAGAGTGTTTATAAAAATGCCCTGTCATCACTAAAGGTTTGCTCTGTAACTGACCTAGCTGATTTGTAAATCATAGATGAATTTCACTCTTCTCAGCTAGCCGTAAGGAACTCATGTGCATCAAAAGATTTCCTCTCTTAGACAGCAGACAGGGATTTTCTTTGTATTTCATCAAGGCCTGTTTAAACTCATCATCAAAGCAGCCAACAAAACCATTAAGCCTTGTATGCCTGCTGACGACTCTAGCAACACCTCTTCCTCTCCACCTGAGTGCTGTTAAACTGGCTTCTGCCTCTCCCAGCAGAATTGTGTCCTGAAAAGAGCAATTGCAGAGCTGACTTGCTATTTCCCCCCATTTCTACAGTGTATCATACAGTGTTGGGTGGTTTGGGTTTTTCTTTTGCTGAGGGGGGTTCGATACGTGTAGATCCAAAGTGCTGTGATGAAATAAAAAGAAACCAAATAACAAACCATGTTCCCAACCCAGTTTCAGAGAGGAGGATAGATGTGTGGTTTCAGCAGAGATGCCACTGCTTCCGCAAGCGCAAGGTCCTGTTCTATCGTAGTACCAAACCAGAGCTACAGACCTTGAACACAGGATGCTATGAAGGAGAAGTTTTGTCAGTGCTCTTACGTACCACAGCTTCAGAGGGATGCCTGACGGTTACACTTGCCACACGGGCAAGGCTCTTACCTAGAGCCTGGAACGATTAATATGTTAAATATAAAAGGAGTGATGAATTTTTATCTGTCACAAGAAGATATTTTTAAAAGTCCCAATTACTTCAAGTAACCCATGTGATCAAGATATAATAAAATGACCTTGATAGTTAATTAAAACTCGAAATATGCTTACACAGTGTACTTTAGGGTGCTGTCACAGCATTCTCAGGCAAGAAGATGGATGCTTAAATCGACCACAAATAAGTTTTTTATTCCGGGAAGTTAAAAGGTTTCACAGTTTGATGCTAGATCCATGAACCATCACCTCGTAGGTTATGTCACAGTTTGGGGCTATGCAGGAGGCAGGAGCTGAGAATAGCACCTCAGTAGTTACTGTGTTGTCAGAGGTGCTCACGGTTGAAATTTAAGAGAATTCCTATTAATGCTTCTGCTAGAAAGTTGAATCACTACATAGCTGGGGTAAAGCTTGTACAGTGACAGGAGCGTGGAGCCATATATCAGGATGTAACAGTGCTATTTACATTCGTTTTAAAAAAAAGAACAAACTCCACATAGATGACCATGTAACTTCTAACTAATTACAGAATGCAAGTCTAGAAAAGATTAAAAAGCCGCTTTCTCCCTTGCCACCAGTCTCATGAAAGCAGCTAAGAACTAGAAATCTATGGAATGATTATTGGCTACTAAAGCACAAAATTAAATTTTTGCTATAGAAATGCATAACTTCTACTGATATTGTCAAGACCTGTGTCCTCTTCCACGTTGTCCGTGATTATAGTATTGATGAAACAAAACCATGTGTAGCGTAAAATGCTGAATAATATGGAGTATAAAACTGAAGCAGGCTACATGCTTTGAGAATGCGTGTACCTAATTTTATTTACATGAGCAGTTCCCTTGAGCTTTCCATTAAAGTAAAAAGAATCGTACAAAGGTCAAAGTATTTTCCAAAGATAACGATGACTTTAATTTTATTATTTATTGATTTTAATTTTTTCAAATCACTCATAAAAGATGCTTTCCCGGATGAAGAGTTAATGTAGAATAAAATGAGCCAACTCTGGCTTGTCGGCATTTCTGGCTGTGTTCCTTGTGATCCTGCCTGAATTTAGAGTCTTTACAGGCAGTTGACCACCTTTTAGCAGAATCCTTCAGATAAAGAGAGCTGCTTCTACCTGAACTCTCACCTAACATTCAGATAATCTGCTGTTCTGAACGCAATTTATAGAATAAAAATTACAGGAAAAGTTTAGAAAAGCAAATATTAAAATAGACACAGAGCTGAAGACATCGTCTGTGCCCCAAGATACCATTGGGAATTGTCTTCAAGGGCTGAGGATGAGGAGAAGACAGTAAACCACGCAAGGGGAAAATGGAGGAGCACCGTGTACAGTTACGTTGGCACGTGCTCATGTCCTAAACTCTTGGTAGAAGAACTCCACAAGTAGAAACGTACAGTGCAGGTGAGTAGAACTTATGGCTCTACCTCCGAACTCTGCTGTCTCAGAAACAGCTGTATAGCAGACAACTGCCCGACTGGATGAGTTCTGCAGTCTGCTAATATCCAGCCAAAACGGTCGCCAAGGATCAGCTAGATCCAAGAATCTGTGGAGGTTCCAAGGGTTATTCTAATTGCAAGCTAACAAGTTGTCTAGCCAGCGGAGAGCACAATGGTAGAACACTGCTGACGTCTGATTGCAGAATTGCACAAATACAGCAAGTTAGCTACTATACATGTAAGAAACCCCAAGCCCTGCACAGAAAAACCACTACGGAAAGAATCTAGAACATATGGCTTCTGAACTTCCTTCACTTCATCATTTGAGAGGAAGAAAGAGTAGTGGTGACTGTTTTCTGTCACTGCTGATTGCTCACAGATGATGAAGGGGACAGAAAATGTGAAGTAACGATGTCTTCTGGGTGGAATCACGAGCACCTGTTAATACCCAGAGTGTAGTTAGTGCTCCTACCTGCTGGCTGTCCTTTGCAACAGGCACGACCATCCGTCTGCAGGGCTGGGGTTGGATTGAGGCTGCTGCTCCCTGCTCCTGTTTGGGACGAGGAAGGTGTTAGCAGGCTTCCTGGCACACTGGTCCCTGTGACTATAAAAGCAAACATTGTCAGTGCATAATGATACCCATAGCTCTTCTCTGGGATGAAAATAAGCCCTGTGAAACAGATGGAGATGCAAATAATAGGCATTTCTCTGCAGCAGTAGTGGAGCACGTAGTTATCACAAACAACCAGCAGGAAGGGTCTTCAGCTGTGGGCGTGTTTTCTAAATTAACTTTTCAAATTATTGCAATAACTTGGATGTTGAACAACTGCATCAGTAACTGACTCTTCACTCCCTTTGAGAAGAGTCACATGCTGTCCCCAGCTACAGAAATCTTTACCAGATTTCCCAGAGCACACGTGTGCAGTCTAAGTGCACACTCTCTTCATCGTTTAGGTTTCCAAACAAACACTGTCCACTTACCTTCACTGATAACTTCACATTTCGGTGTGCAGCATGTCAGCCTTAAAAGTGAATTCATTTAAGGGATTTATTCTGTATTTTGAGTACAAATCTTGCACCATCATCCTTCCTTAGGTAACTTGCCTGGAGGGCTTGCTTGATGTAAAGCAGAGCTCATTTGGTATAAATTATTGCAGCTCGGCTGCCTGCTGTGAATCAAAGCTACTTTGAAGAAGCCAAAGATATGACCAAGTTTTTCAACTTCTACATGATCATAGTAATGTGTTTCTTCAAATAATTTTCTCCTTTGCTGTCAAAATGAGTGGTCTGATTCCTTTACATTTGTGCTGGGGCTTTGGGGGTTTTGCCAGAAGTTGAGGTGTGCCACAAATAGTCAGGGTCTTCACCACAGATTTTGCTGTTTTCATAGCCTTTAAATTCACATTTCTTCTGCAAGTCAGGATTCCTTTGTGCTTTGTTTCTAAAACCTTTAGAAAATGTATCCCTGACACATCCTTCCCATTAGAATATAAACTGACATAGAACAGTCAGATAGCCGAATTTTCTCTCATGATGACCTGTAGAATTATTCTGGATTGCTTTATGTCACCATCTTATGTCCATATGTCACCATTTTTTCACTATCCACGTTCCTGTTAACGTTTGTATTTCTAGGAGTATAATTGTGTTAAATTCCATTACATCACAGTCATTAAAAGTCCTTTATCTTTGATCTTTGTTACAACAGTGACAGTTGCTTGAAGTATAAAACTCTGCAATGGAGCAGGACCTTAATCAAGCAATGTTCTCTGAAAGCTGAACTGGATTGTAATGGATGGTGGTGAAGGCACTGGCTATTTTTGTCCAGATGTGACTAGCAATGTTGTCAGAAAGCACAAGACTAGTCCTAGTCCAAGCAGTTCTCTCACAAAGAACTGAGTGGTTTCTTTAGCTTAATCTACAGTTAAGGGCTGAGGCTAAACTCATGTACCAGACCCTGCATAAGACCTTCTCAGTCCCTCTTATGTTTATACCTAAGTACTATTTAAACAGGAGTGTTCTGTCAGGCAAATTTTTTTTTTTTAATGTTCTCCCTTCTGCTCAAAGCAGATGTGTTTATTATTAACCCATTTCCTAGACAGCTTCATTACCTTTTCTGGCGAGTTCTAACAAGGCTTGCTGGCCACTCTGACCAGTCATCGCACCCGTGCATCTGCCTCCTTTCCTGGTAGCTTTCCAGCCCCCATGTCAATCTGCTAAGAGGGAAATAAGTATGAAGAGTAAGTGTGAAGCCTGAGTATGAAGACTCATAACTGATTATGATCTTGCAGATGCGTGAGATTAAAAGTTTTGTAAGCCGCTCAATGCTCCTGCTATCCATGACACTGTTTATTCAGCCCTTCCCACTGCCTTGCTCATGCTGCCTGTGTATGTACAATGACTTATGACTTGCATCCCTTTGTCTTATAAGGTGAGACTCTCATTTGAACATTCATTGAGTTGAACTGTGTCTTCTATCATAACATCTGAGTTACTGCATCCTCAATAGATTCTCATTTCCCTCCCTTTGATTATTAACACCAGCCGTTGATGTGGTGAAGGGCAGCGTTTCTTTGTTCTCCGTACAATGGTTGGCCTGTAACTTAAAAAACCAAAAAAATCACTGTTATTGGTGACAATGAAGTCTGTCACTATGTAGCTGATAAGGCAGGTTATGTCCATTTCCATGTTTGTTCACATAGCTACAGCAAATGCAAGGAAGAGCAATAATCCCTGCATGGTGTTGGCAAAAGTTAAAACATTCATTCCAGTTTGTGTTCCTATTCAAATATCTTGATTTAAAATCCCAGTGCTATGGGATCTCTCTGCACACCAGAACTTTGTACGGAGTTCCAAAGCATCCTTACCTTTGTATGGACTAATCCTGTTTCTCCTCTTCCCCAGCAAACTGGGTGCTTAACATGCAATTGCATTTATCGTCACAGCTACAAAGGAGGACAGTGCTATTATCCCATTTACAAATTAAGAACCTGAGGCACAAATAAGAGCAGTGACACACCAGAAGTCACGCAGGAAGTCTGTGGGAGAACTGGGAGCTGAACTCCAGGCATTCGAGTCTGAAGTCAGCAACTGGAACTTTCCTCTCCAAAGAAGGACTGAAAATACTTGCTTACATTCAATATACCTACAGGAATTTGGTGCTCTCTTTGATAATTTTTTATTATTTACTATGCAAACCTGGGTAATGTAGCAAGTTAAAGTCCCACCTATTTTTCTTTGTTTTCATTTTTTCCTTCTGCATTGAACATTACCCACCAAACTAGTAAGTTTATTAGAGTTTAATTTTCAGGTATCATTGCTTGTAATGGTAAATGTCAAATCTTATGCTGTTCTCTTTCACATATTTGCCAAGATTATTAACAGAAGTCACATCACAGATATGTTTTCAATGGGAAACATGGGCTAAACTGTCAGCCTCTTCTTAAAAAATACCCTCATGTTCTCTGCCTTACCACCAGCATTTTGGGAGTCCTAAAGTACTAGTGCAGGAGAGAGCATCGTTTTACAAATAGCGTAAAGAGATTCATCTGCTGTTGAACATAACCTGCAACACTGTGTAAAAACTGGGCAGGAGGGCACTCTATATTGAAAAGACTCTGCCAAGACCACAGAAGTCATTATTGAAAGGATGCTGGGGTCAGATCCCCCCTGCGTCCAGTTGTCATATTATGGCTCAGTTTATGGCAGGTAAGAAAATCAGTTGAGTTTTGGGTTTGGTTGCGCCAAAAGAAGTCACTGAATCACCCTCCGTTTAGAGCATCAGTTCTCCTGTATTCAAATCAGGATGATTTCTATCAGCTACTTTGTCCTATTTCTTCCCTAGCTTAAACTGTACCACTTCAGTGAGCAATTCTGTTGTTGCCGAAGCGTAATAAGGCAGTTCGTCCCACTGGGGACTGGTTGGGCTCTGCACTGGGAACAGGCACGTTTGTCTGTGGCCAGTTAACATGAAATGGGGACAGCGTAGGGTAAGCAGAGCTCCATGGGTGAAAGAGGAAACAAGTAGGAGCTAGAAGCTCCTCTGAGCAGCGAAGGGGAGGTTTGGGGGAGTACTCTTCAGGGTCAGTGTTCCTGTACCAAGTGTGGGGAGAAAATAATAGTGTCCAGATGTTACCAAGTTTTCAGCCTTTGTAGATGCTTCTGGGATCTTGAGATAAACAGCCCTTGTCCTTATTAGAGAAGCAGAGGAACTGGGAGAGTAGTGAGGAGCAGTGTTGCTTAAGAGGTCGTCTCTGTAGAACTGAATTTTAGCATGTCTACACTTCTAGCCACCTGCCCAGGTACGTTAACTAGCATGATAAATCCTAGCCCAGAGCTCACGTGGAGATCTGCCCGCTAGTCACGCAAATATCCCTGTTTAAAAAGTGACCATCTGCTACAAACATTGTCTTTCCTTAGCCTATAATTTAGAACCACAATTGCTGGTTTCTCAAAAGCTCTGAGTTTTAAATGAAGGTATCTCAGCTGCTCTTAGAAAGCTACGTACCCTGACGAGAGGTTTACACATCCCCTCGTTCACTCGTCACGCCTGAACGAGACAGACGTCTCAAGTAAAAGACTTCCTGGTCAGCAGACATTCTGATAGTAAGGTGTTACCTCCCCTTGTCTTCAAGGAGACCTGTAAAAGGAAAGACCGAAACCAACTGTCACTGTGGTTGAATGGCAAAGTTGAGCAGGTTTGCAAGCAATAACACAATTTTCTAATTGTACGCAGTGGCTTCCTTATTCTAAAGTGCCCATTAGTTTTCTTCTTTCTTAATGTGACAAATCTTTTTATATCACTTTCAGTTTTTATGTCAGTATTTATGTCTATTTTGAGAAATATCTGCCAAAAGACACAAAACCGGACCACACACTCTCGATGCTCCAGCCACTAGAGGGACCTCCAGGAGCAGAATATGCAAAAACACGGGCAAAGGCTGGTTTGGAGTATGAGGTGTCTTCAAACAAAAACAAAAAAAGCTTTGCTGGTCAAACGAATTTCCCCTTGTTTATAATGAGCTCTGAAATAACGGGAAATATGAATTAACTAATCATCTGATGGATTTTTGTCAAGAACAAGGAAGTTCTTTTCCCCTGGCAGGCTATGAGTGGGGAGGGTTGGTTCCTCTTCACAGCGTAGCGGGGTTAGCACAACCGCTTTTGAGCGGACAGGTAGCAGGAAGGTTGTGTGTTGCTCTGTCGAGGAGTGCAAAGCAAATACAGCTACTTTCTTTTACAGAAGAATAGGATTGGGGCGTGGGGCAGACGGTCTGAAATCAGTAGTTTCTCACTGAATGTGACTTCAGCAGAGCCCTCAACTTATTACAAATTTTAACAGCAGTTCAAGAGGCCAGTTAGCGAATGCCAGTGCCTCACCAGGCGTACAAGTGCTTCCTAAAGAGCAGTTATGCTACCACTTGGACCACTGCATTTGGAATCAGTCGTCACTCAGGGAGGTGACAAGGGCGCTCTGATGTTCCCTTTCACAGTTCTGCAATGCTACAGAGGTTGTAGTGTCCTTCACACGCCACGTTTTGGGGCTCAGCAGAGCACAAATTCAGCAAGCTTTAGCACAACTACTGTGAAACGTGAAATCCTGCCTCTGAAGATGAGGACACAAAGGCAAGAATTGCAATTAACCCAATTAGCAAAAGGTCAGGGATGGGACTAGAATTTGGATTAAACCACAAATATGGGACAGGTTACAAGAATTTTAGCAAGACCTTAAATTATGTTGCATTGTTCAGCTTTACCTGTTAGAATGGTACCGGTGAAATGAAAACTTATTTTGTGAGATGAAAGCAACCTGAAATTCCAGTTTAGCAGAGCTGACTGTTGCACAGGTCTCCTGTGGTCTATCCACAGAGTTTTATGGTTTCCAGTTTGTTTGCATTGAGGGGTTACTTGCTGAGAAAAGCTGTAGTGGCAGGGGAGGAGACATTGCTAGTACCTTTTCTATTATTCTTTGTGGAGTGTTTGTTTGTTTTTGATTGGAGCGTTAGAAAGGGCTTTGATGAATTATCATCAGAAAAATCTTTGTTTCTGCCACAGAGGTAGCATTATATTCCTTGCACGTGTATAACCTCCCACTGAAGTTTTCTAGTGAACTACCTGCAATTAAGACACATTCAACCACAGTTACACGGAACTGGCAATCTGATGACTCCTGACATCATAAGTGGGTTGCCAAGCGTGTCC
>NW_010419822.1:0-6013 GCF_000710305.1 Buceros rhinoceros silvestris | reverse complement strand
CTGAAGAAGAATGTTTATCTATTCCGTGTCATTCCATACGTGTGAAGTAGGATATTATATGTTACAGATTAACACGGTCACAGGCAGGAAGTGTTCCTTGACCAGGAAGAGATAGAGTGATAACTAGTGATTTCTTTCTCAGCTGCTAAGAGTGAAACCCTTACTGAAACATCAGGACATCCTTTTATTAAGAACTTTTATTAAGAACTCCATAAGTAACTACGAAGCAAAACTTTGGGGGAATTACAAAAGTTCAGTTAACTTATTTGGATCTTTTTCAACAATGTTATTCAATTCTGATTTGAGTCTAACCGAGAGGGTTTGTGACTAATGCAAGGAGGAGAATTTTCTTTTGATGCAAGGTGATGATGCAATGATCTTTCCATTTGAGGAATGCCATTAGTCACTACCCTCAGAGACCTTTGCCCTGTAAGACTCTGCATTCTGTACCCTGTATGGCAGTAGGTGAGTCGCCAAACGCCTGCTGAGTCTCATGTGCTTCCGAGATGAACGTATACCACGTCTGCTTTGGTGATGAAAATGAATGTTGCAGCATTTGGTCAGGCTCTTTAGGTTTCTCTTTTGGAGTGATTCTCAGGAGAATCCTTTTACTATTATGAAAATTGCCAAATGATTAACCACATCAAAGAACGGGGGGGATGGGACACCACAAGCAACCACTGAAGCAGACTGGAGAGAATACATGTGTGCACCAGCGTGTCTGGCTGCCGGAACTCATAACTGAGATCTCCTAAAGATCTCCCTCTTAATGTTATCAGGCTTTCACATGTTTTAGATTTTTATTACTCCTCCTGACACTTTATTCAAGGTTTGCATGTACGTTGGGAGCAGGAAAAAAGCGTTGAGAGGAATGTTTACAAGACGGGATGCATCAAAGGAGTCCAACTACATTTCTAGCTCCACCTTTTTCTTCTTACTGCCAGTGAGCCCTCCAAGCACTCTGCCTGGAAGTCCTGCTCCTAAAGAAGCAAACATTTAGGACCCGAATTCTTCAGAATCACTAATACGTGGAAGCTTTTGGTCAACCAGCAACAATAGCAAATAGAATCGGGCTAACACTGTAGAAATAATTTGGATCTTTATTGACATAAACCAAAGCCCCAGGTGGCTGATACTGGCCCTTCAAATAAATGAGTGCCCATTAACAAGAAAAATTAAAGAACCTACCAAGTATTATTGCAAATATATGCTTTCTCAGTCTTACTCGGAAGTGGTTTTACTTTTATTTTTGGACACTTTTTGTTGAAGACAAAGATAGGAGTATTATTGCAAATAGTAAGAGTAATCCTATGGACAGATAGCAATTCTTTTTAACTTTGCAAGGTTCAAATTTAAATTGTGGAGCAGCTGAGCATTTAAACTCTCACATAACTTTGAAAACATGAAAAAAAAACCCCACAGTTTATGTGCTGTAAGTCTAAATACATGTTCAGAACCTTTATTAGAAACTTTGCTTTAGGACTTAAAACCCGAGCACAGGTAGACAATAACATTCTTTCACAGAACAGCATTAATATGATTTAAAAACCTATGAAACAACGTAAAAAGAGATTATAAATGCAGACATAACCATGCCCCAAGACAGCACTCAAACAGATGTTAATCGGGATTGTCAACCTCCAAACATCTGGAGCACACTAGTATCTTCCGCAACGTCACTTCTCTGCTGACCAGATTCCTAAACCTACTGATCTACGATTACAAATAACCCAACAACAAGGTGGGGGAAAATTAAAAGCCAGTTTAAACTTTCCGAGTAGAAAGTTACCTGGTGTCTTCTGTTTGCTCCACGTGTTTTGGAAGAGACTGATAGAGGAGCAGACTGCATAAACACCTTTTAAAAGTGTGTTGTCTTTGACAGTGATTAGTCTTTTTGTGAAGTGGTTCATTAATGCGGGCTCTGAGTGAGGACTGGTCCACTACTAACTTGGTAGGTTGCTCCTGCTTTGTTGCTTTGTTTCAAGAGGAGGAACAGGGGCTTCTTTTTGTTTTTCCAAGTCTGCAGATAATGTGCCACTGAAGACAGCATTTCAGAATAGATGAGGCTGTTTTGTCCCGTTGTCAGGAAACAATTTAATGAGTATATGGTCTGGGACATTGCCCATCGACTAGGCTGCTGTAATCTCTGCAGTTCTTGCGGATGAACATCTGTGTCTTTCTGTGCAGCACTTGTCCTAATCACCAGCACTGTACTGTGGTGCTTTTCGAATGAACGGCAAAGGTGTCACCTTCCCTAGACGTTCTTACCCTGGTACTTCTAGACAGTGTTACTTTGCTTCTGTGGACTCAGAGAAAGCCTAGACAGCAGTGGTTAATAGTGTGAGCATTGCAGGTAGAGCAGTGACACAGTGACTGTGGATCCTCCGGATCAGGGAAGCTGGAATAAATTCACTTGAAGGAAAATGTGAGCTGAACTAACCTGAGGACTCTTCTTAGCTGCACAGCGACGTGACCACAAGGCGCTAGTGGAGAAGGACAAAGTTATTACTGCACATTAGAGGACTTTTATCCTAATGCTCAGGCTTTTGGGGCATGCTGCAGTGTCAAATGATTTACAGTCTCTGTATGTGGAGCTTTTACTGGTGTCCTACCTCAGCTGTTTTTATCTCTTTCCACTTTCCTTGCCTTTTGAGTCACAAGGCTGAGGTTTATTTGTTCCACATGTTATTGTTGTGTTTTCAAGGTTTTTGTTGTGTCTAGGTACTTAGTTGTTTTGTAGCTTTTAATAGGAATATTTTAAAAGTAATAAGTCTCTGTGAACAGGATTTTTTAATTGATAGAGAATATTTCAAAAGTTACTGTCATGCAGTTACTGTCATGTATACAAACACTCTAGGACTTTATGGTCAGTTCAATACTAGCTGCATTTACCTTCATCACTGGCTGTGCTTTTAAAATCACTGACTTCATTAAACAGTGGATTCTCCAGGAAAACAGAATGCAACAGAATATTTGCTCTGATTCAAGAAAAACAATCCAAAAACTAAGACAAAATAAGTCTCTCCTCTCCTTGAAAAAGTTCCTTAACGTGTCCTCTACCTTAGCTGGGCAGAAGTGGAAAGCAGCATTTAAAAACCAAACCAAACACAAACCATCCCCCAAAGTAATCAAACAGCAAACAAGATGATTTCCACACCAGTGGAGAACTGGTGCAACCTGTAATTGCAAAGTAAGTGTTAAAGGCTGTCAGAGGACAGAGCACACTCCGATACTCACTGTTTGCTTGAGTGTCAGCTTCCACAGGGAAGTAAGAAAAGATCAAGGTGTCTCATTGTAACTGGTAGCAGCAACTCCAGCTTGTAACGAGTCAGCAGTGACAGAGCAGTGTCATCCGACTGTGGCAGGCACAAAGTGAAAACAGAGCCTGTAATGAGCGTAGCTGACAATATGGGTCATACGAGCAGGTATAACATGAGTTATAATCTGGTACAGGAGAACAGAAACGCGGCCCCAGGCTGGTACTAACACTCCTGATCTGCTACAGCCCAATGGTGGGATTTTCAGAAAGGCTTCACTGGTCCTGCGGAGGTTAAAGCACTAGAACTGAGAGCTTTGCTATCAGCTCCATTGGTCTGTTATCATCACACTTCAGTGACTTATGACATCTCATTCCTAGAATCAAAATCCTCTTAAAGACATAAAGATTCAAAACAGTACTTGCAAACTGTGAAATAACAAATATCATGGATGTTATTCATTTTCCTACAGTTCTGTAAGTACTCAAATAGACTGAATTATTACTGTGCTAAGGAACAAGTGGTTCCTCCTTAGTATTTCAAACGTACATCCATTTTATCCAACGTATTTTCCTACTCTCTTCACTACCAAAGCCTGTCTACCTGGCTCCAGAAACATACCTTTAACGCTCATCTGCTGCCTCTTCCCACTCTTACCTCTTCCATTTTGGGATTTTTTTCTCTTCTTCCACTTAAACAATTCTGTTTTGTAAAATGGACATTACAGAGGAGCGGTTAATTACGAAGGGGAAAACCAGGAATTGCCGTTACTGTGTTCAAACATTCTTCTTGAAAATGTTGCAAATTATAATACAGTTTTGGTAACTCAATATATATCAAAGATAATTATTCCCTGAATTTTCATCACCAAGCAGTCAACTATTTGACACATTTTTAAGCATAGTCTTGCCTTCACCCATGCCAGACAGATGTTTTAGCATTTAGTAACTGAACTAGTTGGGAATCATCTAACCAAATTATTTTTACTATGTAACATAAAGTCATCATCCATCAGTAACACATTAAGAAAGGGGATTTTTAGTAATTCCTTGACTCCAGGGAAAAGATGTTTAGATATCGCCTAAATATTTTATTTTAAAATTCCTTTACTTGTGATGATTTAGCCAACATCAGAGGGCCAAAACAAAACCTTATGAAAATATTTGTCACCTGAAAAACAGTTCAATCTATGGGGCTATGGAAGATATTTGGGGGTTTTATTGTTGAAAAAAACAAGAAAAAAAGCTTTGAAGCAAACTTCAGTTACTAGAACAGTTTCTCATTGAACACTGAGGATCAAATTTAGTTCTCCTCCCTGCTTAGCTATTAAAGTATGTAACACGGCTCTAACTTTTCTTTTGGAGGGAATTGCGTAAGTAATACAGAAATTCCATTTTCTTAGGTTTGGATATATTGGAGTTTCTATTCTCTGCTTTGTTAATAAGTAGATAAATAACAACACAATGCCACGACTTTTTAAAAATAATTTTTGGAGAACAGCACAACATTCATAGGAACATACAGCCTCTTGTTTTGCTGAACTCTGTAAACTGCCTTGTGCAGCTGGCTCCAGGTTACAGTCCTGTCTAACCCTGACAATACGTTGGTTTTTAAAACAAAGTGGAACATTTACATGAAGAAACTCATTTGTTACCTTTGATATCAAGACATTATCAGGCTAGTCCTCAAATAGTTGGCCTTCAAGGGTAGCAATGACATTCTTTCTTCCATTAGTCATTTTTCTCGCAGGCTTATTGCAAGAAAGAACAATTTCTCAAAATAGAGAAACCTGGCTCTATTTTGACCAGATGCAGGAAAACTTTCCTTTTACATGCTGTTTTTATTGTCTAGCTTGTTCTTGCTCTGATGGAAGGGGGGAAGCCCAGTTAGTGCATTGTTGGTTTAGAAACAAGTTATGGAAATTCTCTTTTTAACTTTTTTCTACTTCTAAGAAGGAGCCAGATCCTTCACGGGTGTAAATTAGTACTTTTACAAAAGCCTACAGTCTGTCTTGTTCACACCAGGGAAGGATCTTGCCCAGTTCCCCTACCACACTGCACGCTGACATTTGAATGGAACTGCAATGAGCAGGGCTGTTTTTGTTTAACTTTATTTAGCACCTTATCTTCCCGTAACATTCTTGTCTGAGTACCAGTATCAGCCATGAACTCAACATAGCTCTTACTAGTTCTGTTCTATTTTGGGCTAGAAGGTAAAAAAACCCAGCACTCCAGATCAAAGAGCAAGCCTCCCCTTTAGCTCTGGGAACAGAAAATTGTTAACGAATTGGTGAAAAAAAAAAAAAGACAAATAGATTCACACCACAGTTATCAGCCATAACTTATTCCACAGCACAGGGAACTTACCCAAGCCCTCACAACAACCTGTTATCGATGGCCAAACACACGTACCCTGCCACTGGTGTTGGTGGGAGACCCAGCCTGCAGAGCAGGCAAGTCTGCAGAATGGTGTTCTGTGATTTGCCCAATTGTTACTTAAAAAAATCCTCCTGGAGAACCCCAAGCTCAGCAGAGCTCTGCTGCTCCCAGATGCTCAAATTCTGCACAAAAGGGTGGAGCAGCAGGTCCTGACGGCTCTGGTGGTCCTAACTCTGATGTAAGGGCCACAGGAAAGCCAGAGGCCTGGGAAATGCTTCCTGGACCACTTAGTCCCCATGGATGCTGAGTGGGCTGAGAAGGCGGAAAACCCTGCAAGGGTTTCCGCGGAGCTGGCGGGCTTCTCCCTGCTCCCTTCCT
>NW_010419821.1:0-24236 GCF_000710305.1 Buceros rhinoceros silvestris | reverse complement strand
GGAGGCCGCGGTACCCCCGTCCCCGCGTCAGAGGGGTGCCCGGCCGGGCTCCAGCCTTGGGGCGTGCGCTGGGCTTCAGGCCCGCTTTGGTTCTGACCTCGCCAAGGGTATTGCAGGCTATTGCAAACCCGTGTGAAAGGGGAAGCCGAGGCCTTTACCTTTCCCATTTTCCCATGTGTGTATGCACGGACAGAGAAACTGAGTGTCTGTCAAATTCCATCGTACACGCACAACTGTCAGGAGCCTTTCTGGGGTTTTTTACCTCTTTTTGGATGATACGGCTTTTACAGCTGCCTTGCAGGAAGCTGCTCACCCCTGACAAGTCCAAATCTTTTCATAATATATTATTTCACTTTTCAAGGACTACCACAGTGGATAAACTGTACTTCTTTTTAAACAAGCAGGCAAAAAAGCCACACAGTCCCTGCAGAGGACAATGAGCATCATCCCCTGTTCCTGTTGAGCTGACTAGGGAAACTGCAAGCATGCAGGCTGTCAGCATGACTTGAGCACCAGAGCAAGGCTGTACATAAAAAATAAAAGAAAAAAAGCATGAAGGGGTGAATTCTTCCTTACCCCTCAGAGCTGAGTCCCTGAAGCATGTGATTTGATTAAAATCATTGGCACAACGCACAGCAATGGCAGACTCAAGTATACTGAAGGTAATGAGGGTAATTACATTTTTCGAAGGACACGTAAGTGAAGAGCGAAGGATTGAAGATTCCCTCTTCCCCTCCTCCCTGTTATGTGGAGGCATGCTAGATTCTGCAGTAACGAGCTCCCATACCCTGCAATGCATCCAGTACAGCCGTGATTTATGATTCTTCAACCCTTGATCACAGAACAGGGTGACTTTAAATAGTTAAATGAAAGGGGAAAAAAAAAAAAGGAAGTGTCTTCTGTAGAAGAAAACCAGTCCAAGAAGGAAACAGATGTTGATTTCAAGCTTCTGAGGCATCATTATAAATGGGGATTAAAAATAACATACAACGCATTTTGACTCCATCTATTTTAAAGGGGGTCTTAAAGGAAAAACAGTGTTAATGTAATTCAGTCCTTCACAGAAAAAAAAAAAAAAGAGCAGCAAGAGAGAATCCAGTATCTGTAAAAAAATGTATGAACTTGGGCAGTTTTTAGTATCTCCAGCCCTTATGGTCTTTCTGTGTTCCTGCCAGAAATCCTGCTCTGACAGTCCGCTCCTGGGCTCTGTCGAAACACATGCTCGCCACGCAGAGGTCAGAGGTAAGCAGAAGTCAGCTTCCAGCTGAGGGCGAGCAGAAAAGGGAAGAGGGAGAACAGAGGGAAACTCCAGCATCATGAGGAAATGTCTGTTTTGTTATTTGCCGTTGTAAAGGCCTGTTTCCAAGGACTTGGCATTCTCCACGGCATTCTCCCTGCAGTCAGGCTTGGTGCACACATAAGGAAAATTCTGTGCGCCCAGCTGAATGTTTCTGTGAAACAAACACGCACCCGTTACCCGCTATGTTAAAAAGCAAAATAGGCATAAGGAAGCCTTGACCTTTAGCACTTAAGCAATTCCTGGCCAACAGCAAGGAAGAACAGAACTGCCCCAAATATTCTGTAGTTGCCCGTACTGCGGTTTCTTGATCTTCTGGCCACAACACAACAGGGCTCTGTGGGATACTGGCCCGCTGTAACAGGCCCCTGACTTTTTTTTTTTTTTAATCCCTTTTTTTTTTTGTCCCCAGCAAAACTGAAGTTCCTCCAGTTCCATCTGAAACTGGATGAACGCCATTAGCAGTTGCATGTGCACAAGCCACTTCCTCATCCAGATTTAGTGTCAGGAAAGCACTTTGCATTCCTAAACCCTCTTGAGCTGAGCGGAACTCCCAGGCACGCTTAGGTTGAAGCATGTGACTTCAGCAGAACTTAAACATCATCATAGAAGATCTGCCCTTTGCTGAGATCTCACACAGCACTTTGACGTGGTGTAATATTGCCAGTCCTGGTTTGGGCACTGACGTAGGACTTCAGAGACTTGCTATCAATTCTCCCTGGTTCCTGCACGGTGCTGGGGAGCAACCCAGCCTTGTGGTGCTTAAGAAATTCTCCCACCTTGTGAGGTGCATCCCTCTGACACAGCTGGGGAAGGATCTCAGGTAAAACCACCAGCTGCTGCTCCGAGCATCGCTCTGCCAGAACAGACTCGGTGTTAGTCTGACCATGCAGCATCAGGAAAACAACATCTGGGAGCTGCAGCAGAGAAAAAGAAAAAAAACTCCTTGAAATAAATCCATTTGCTCTGTACTTAAAATGCTACGAAGAACTGGGACGTGGGCAGGAAGCAGCAGAACAGACCAAGAAGTTCAGGCCTTCTCCCTGCCCTACTGCTCCTCCTGCAGCAGCACAAACTCATCTGCATCTTATCTGCCGAATCCTGGCAGCTCCTACACCTCAGGCAGACAGATCTCTGCACTAGTCTGATGTTTGGCAGCCCAACGGGATGTGGTCGCTTTAAGGCCACCAGAAGTCTGCCCCAGCCCCCTCCCCCGTGTGCCTGCACAGCTGAGCAGCAGAGGCAGGGCAGGGGCTCGGCTCTGTTTTGCTCTGCGAAGTCAGGTCTGCTGGTGTCATTAAGCGGGATGATCACTCACAGATGGAGGCTGCGATTGTTCCTAGCCGTGTGTTTGGCTCCTGCCTCGTGAAGAAAGCTAAAGTAAACACAGTCAGGATATTTCGTAGCCATGTTTACTTGCCACTGTTGAGCATGGATGAGAGACAGGACTGATGGCAGAAGGTACGTTTGTCACCTCTAAGCACTTCTGATGACTTCAGATGTCCAGCATGCCTCTGGTTGCTACCTGTTGCCCATCTCCTAACAGCAGCGCATAAACATCCCCCTTACAGACCCAATGGGAGTCAGGCAGCAGTGAGGTATACGCACCATTCTGAGCCTGCAGTGGTGGAAAGTAGCAAAAACATGGAGAGCTGTGTGAAGTTGTAATAGAAGGGCAAAAACCCAGGCCACAGCAGGAGACTGGGCAAGCGAAACACCAGAGACAGTGACTAATTATTGCTGTCCTCCTGCACTCGGTTATTTTGCTGTTTGTTTGGGGTTTTTACTTTTATATATTTTCCTGGAAAATAACAAGTTATCTGATTCTGCTTTAAGTTTTCCAACAGTCAAAAAAGAAGAAAAAAAAAAATATCCACCCACAACCTGAAAAACCCCAGCACACAAGCAGAAAACCCCCTCAAAACCCCACACTGGACACTGCACCACACCATGGAGCTGCTGGCCTGGCTGTGGAGTCTGGACTCCGAACCAAAACACACTCTATACTACCTGATGCTACTGGAGTTGAAAAAGAAGAAAATGAAATGGCGGGGGGAAGGGAAGAAAGGATGAGCAGAACCAAGTTAGCAAGAGGAAAGTTCAGTATTTAAATTTTCTGTTCTCAGCCCAATTCCATTTATGGGTCTGTACGATATCTTCAGTCTCCTGTGTCATTAATCTTAAACCTCCCGTGTCATTAATCTTAAACCTCCCGTGTCATTAATCTTCTAGGGGAATCATGGAGAGAAAATAGAATACATAAGAAAAGCGTGTTCAGGGCTTGCCTGTGCACTGTGCAAGTATATACAGTTTCAAGTATTCCAGTCTTACCCACTGCATCCCTCAGCTCAGGACAACAGCCAGCCTTTGGACCTTAACAGCAGTATCTTCCAGAACTCACAGTCTGAAGTGACCCTCTGCTTTGAAGTATTCTCTATCACTCTAAATCCTCATTTTCCACTGATGCACATTTTGAAGTATGCCTGATCTTTGAAGAATGCGGCAAATGGTCTCCAGGGGGTGAGATTCCTGTTCCATCGAAATATCCCGTGTACCCCTGCGAAACATCAGGTGATTATGCAAGTTGTATTTATCTAATGAGTCACCCTCACTAGAAAGATAAAACTGATAGTTCAAATGGCCACTACACCAACCTTTCTTTATACTCACTTCCCCGAAACAACACACAGCAATTAGTTATTTATAACCCCTAGCTTTGAACTCTAATTCTTACTGTCATGCTCAAGATCAAATTAACTGAACTGTCGCGCTACTATAAAATACAAATTTTAATCTCAGTTGCATCAGAATGTCATCATTATTTTCATATAAGATGATTTCATGCCCTTGGTCTTTTCAATGCTCAGTACTTGCATAATCTTCACTGCTGTCTGACACCATCCAACGGGACACCGATGGGTGCACGCCAGCAGTGTTGAAATCTATCAGTATCTTTTCTTTGAAAAGAAACCACAATGTCAGTTGTCTGAGGTGGCAGTCTTGGAAGTGAGGAGCATTGCTCGAGCTAAATTAAGTAGGAATCTGCATCGATTCATTCACAGTGTGCAGAGAGGAAGAAAGGGCGTGCACCTGAGCCTCTGCCAGGACCTACGCGTCCAACACCAGCTCTAAGACCCAGGCAACATTTCGGACAGCTCTGCTAGCAAATTCCTTCTCCAAACTCAACTCTGTTTTTCACAGGGCCCAAAAGCCAACAAGAGATGTAAATTTTCCAGTCACACAAGCAAAGAAATCCCATCCTTGAAGTTGCTTATGATTAGAAGGAGCGTGGAAGCACATAGTGACTAACATGCAGCTGCCACCAAGGAGGGAGCAGCACTGTGGTAGTTCTCTCTCTGATGTGAGGGTTTAGCTCATAATCCAGAGGAAGGTTTTTTCCCTTCCATCGGAGAAGTTACATGGCCAAGAGCTCTGTGGGGAGAATGATGTGACGGAGGGTGTCAGTAACATTTTGGAGGAATACAGGAAGCCTGGATCAAGTTCAGATCTGTTGGATAAAAGCTAATAGAAATGAACCAGCCTCACGAACTGTGGTCCAGGTTGCTTTATGGTTAAATACAAAACATGCTGTGCAGTACTATATATTGCTTTATCAGAAAGGGAAGGAATGCTAGACTAGAGCTTTGCAGAACAAAGGTCTGTGAAGTAAACCAATTACAATACTGGAATACACTAAAATACAGATGAGAATTTATTATTTGTTTTCAGGAGAACAAAGGGTACGTACATTATGGTACCAGCTTACCTCAAACTAGCGGGATCCTCACTAGCTGTGCCACATCTTAGCATGGTAAAACTGCTAAGACATCCAAATTCCTCTGAGAAGATAAATCAGAAACAGCCATTATGCACCCTTTTGCTGTAGCAATCCTTGGAAACAGCGGCGCACCAACACTGACAGTCACAGGCCACATCCTAGGAGCTTGTCTGCAAACTGAAAGGAGCGATGGCGTTCAGCTCCACGTGTTTACAAAAGGCAGAAAGCCAGAGGAATAGCCAGCACATCTCTGACACCAAGCACTTTGGGGCACCGAATTCATGGGAGGAACAGACTTGGAAGGACCTTGTTCTGCATTCAGAAACAAAACTATCTACACTCTTGCAAATTTAAAACAAGATCATGTGTCATAGCTGATTCACAGAAGCTTCTTGTTCTTCTATCAAAAAATCATTCCGCCGACCCCAAATTTCATCCTGCCACTCAAGCTATTTAAAAGAAAATAGTCTTTTACTTCTAACGTTTCTAGTGCCTGGTCCAAGTGCAGCTTGTATCCCAATACTTGGCCAACTGTACTGGCCACTACACAGGCTGGAGAGGACAAAGTTCCTCCCCTGAAGAGCATGAACCTTTGGAATGTGAGGAACCAAGGAGATCCAGCAGCACAGTCATCTTAGGTTAGTTTTACTAAAGTTTTGCCTTATGTGCTTCCTAAGTGCTATAGAGACTGGCATTTACTGACAGCATTCATTCCAAAATAGGTGGTGGTTCTTCAGGTTATACATTTGGAGATGTTTTATTCCTTGTTCTAATTCCTGCTAAAAAATGGCATTTTACTTTTTACAATGGTTTATATTGTAAGCCTGAGGGAGGAAAATCAATTTTTCTTTCTGTGTTTCAGTTAAAGAAGGAAATAAGTAACATGAGCCATGAAAGCACTTTGATCCAGAACTAGGGAATGTAAATGCTTTACAGATGCCAAATAAGGATGTTTCCAAAGAAAAAGAAAACAAAGCATTCTCTACCCCAACCCCTTTTTACTTCCAAACAAGGTAATGGAAGGAGAATTCTGTAAGCTTTTGATGGAAGTTCCATTTCTCCAAGAGGTTGTTCTGGTTTTAATAATTACATACATTCATCACAATAAACAACCATTTGTTTTGACAGGGGTTTATTGTGTTTCTGGGAGGGGGGAAAAATTCTTTAGATCAGGAGTGTCTCTTAAAGCCTTATAGTGACGGGAGACGGGCAGGAGTCTGTCCTTATCCACAAAGGTGTTGGGCCACACTGCCTGTGGATTACTTCCTAGGAAAGCCCACAGCACGCACTAACGCTGGTGAAGCCCATCCAGAAAGCACCGCGAACAGGAAGATCCTGTGGTTGACTGGGTTTATTTGTACTGGATTTTTGGACAGCACATGACCTTGCTCTGACTTACAAACATCGACATCAGTTCATCTGGCACGTTCTTCACCAAAAACCAGCCTCTGTGGGCAAGAGCTGCCAAGAGTCTTCAATGAACAAATGAAAAAGATCCAATAGACTAAAATACAAAATGTTTCCAACTAAACCCTACTTCCTCTCTCAGAAATGAGGAGGCCACCCTTGGTTTATTAGTTGGAACAAGGTACCTGAGAGGAAAGTCATGACACCTGCGTTGAGTAACTCTATTGCAGTCTATTCAAATCCCTTTTAAACGGATTTGTCTTTCACTGTAGCAGCCTTTTAGAGCTCATATGATGTGAATATCTGCTATATGTTTTTAAAAAATGTGAAGCACCCTTTACTTACACAGAATACAATAGTTAAAGTTCTTTTATCATTGAATGTTCTTAAACATGCATTTTGCACAGTATTTTGATTTAGCAACGGATGGAATACATAATGCTCAGCACACGTGCCTAGTCCCAAGATAAAAATCTATGGATTCAGCCCATACAGATGGGCCCTGCACTTGCATGATGCCTCAAGGACATCTGTAAGACTCTGCATGAGTGCAGATGTCATCCCTGATCGTCTAGCAAGATCAGAAGACCAGGTCAATGGCTCTGCTCCAGATAATGTCACTATTAACATCTCCAGACATAATCACAGACACAGCTACAAGGATAAAGCAGGTCAGAAATGAGCTTCTAAGCCTGTGGTACAGCTGCCTTGCTCCCCTCTAATGCCCTAAATCCCAGAGCACAGTCAGAATGAAGAAACACCTTGCTGGTAGAAAAACAGCGCCATGGAGCAGCCAATGAATGGCCGATGAATGTTGGGAGTTCAGGAACATGAAATCTGCATCTCTGCGGAATAGCAAGGTGAGAGCTCGTTCCGTGATCTCTCAAAACAAAACTGTGTGAACGTATCCGGATAGAACTTTGATTGTTTACTTCACATGCAAAACAAATCTATGTTAGTATACTAGACTAACAATTTAACAATGCATTAACATCTTAATTCTGCTGACCAGCCATGGCAGGAGTAACTAGGACTTAGGATAAATAACACGTTACAAATCACACCTCTACTACACAGCACTTCCTGGCGGGTTTTGCAGTTCCTTTAACCCAGGAAACCACACGTTTCAGTACAGTGTTTCAGCCGCTCCATGACCTTCCATGTTGACTATGCAGGAAAAGAATTTTCCGAACAGTATGTTACAGATTCAGACCCTTGTATGTGGAAGTGGGGAGGATGACATGGTCAGAGAGACAGGAGAAGGGATGCCTGTACTACTAGAACGCTCCCACTAAACAGCGACATACTGAACGAGCATGCCAAGTCGGGCAGACTGGTTTCAATCCCAATGGTCTGCAATTCAGCATGAGGCTCCTTACCAAGTCCTCCATGTCACACTGCTGATTTGCTAGCAGCAGGCTGGACTCTTCCTTTCTAGCATCAGGGCAGATGGCCTGCATTCACCCCAGCAGCTTGGTTTAGCTGGTAGGAATAAAGAACCACCAAGCAGCGTTCTTACCACAGCAACGAGACACAGCCAAGCCCCGGGGCGGAACAGGAACCTGCCTCCTGAAGGACGGAAAACATCGTTCTGCCATAGTAAATAGCACCAGGCAGACTCTCGGATGTCTTCTGTGGGCAGACCCCACACTCTAAACACGCCTTGCAATCATTTTCCTCAGATGCAAGTACACGTTTCAGTTTTCAGCGGCTACTAAATTGCAGTATTCCTTAGACTGCTTGAATATGACAAACATACACCCTTGTAAAAACTGGGCTTCAAGTGACAACTTTCAGGGATACATGGTAGTTAAACAGAAAACTTCACGAAGTAGCTACACACAATGTGTACGCAGATAAAGGGCAAGAGAACAGCAGATAAGATTCATGATTTGCATGCCAAAGACATTCCTCCTCTTTCTGGGACCAATGCTTTAGCAGTGCCTCTGCTATTCTGACAGTACCTCTCAGAAGAATCATAGAATGGTTTGGGTTGGAAAGGACCTTAAAAGCTCATCTAGTTCCAACCCCACTGCCACGGGCAGGGACGCCTTCCACTAGATCAGGTTGCTCAAAGCCCTGTCCAACCTGACCTTGAATACTTCCAGGGATGGGGCATCCACAGCCTCTGGGCAACCTGTTCCAGTGCCTCAACCATCCTCACAGTGAAGAACTTCTTCCTTACATCTAGTCTGTATCTACCCTCTTTCAGTTTGAAAATGTTACCCCTTGTCCTATCACCACACTTCCCCATAAAAAGTCTCTCCCCATCTTTCCTGTAGGCCCGTTCAAGTAGTGGAAGGCCGCTAGAAGGTAACAACTGTCCTCTAATTGGTTACAAGATCCCTTTGACCCACCTCAGCCCACTTCCAAGAGCTAAGTGTCACAATTTCTGTTTTCCAGAAAAGTTCAGCAATAGAGTCACTGAGCAAACCCTTTGGCAGAGCAGGAAGTCTGAGTATCCAGCACTATACTTGAAGCACTATGCACTGCACCTTTACACCACGCTTGTCCCATTTCAAACTCGTAAATCAAGCTTTTTACAAGACAACACACAAGGTGTGCTGGACAGGTCCACATTTTCACCCTGAAATAAAACAGCGCAGCAAAACTGTTTGCTTGTGAAGACCCTTATTCTACTTAACACTGGACCAAGGACCCAGACCTTAAGTCTCCATCCTCAGGAAACATATTCTGAGGTAAACAAGAAAGCACTTCAGCTAAACATAGTGGCAGCAGGTACTTTGACTAAAGTCCAGGACTACTGTCGTGATCAGGATACCTGGAGCTTTGGCTTTAAGCTACAATAAATGGAAGTAAGTGATAGAACAGGAAAGCGATCCAGTTAAAGAGGAAAAACATATAAGTAAAACAATACAAAAATTGAACTGATGAAACATGTTTGAAATAAAAAGTTAAGAATAATTGCTTCAAAAATAATTGCTTACAGAGAGATGGTTTGCAAACAATGGGAACCGAAGTGTTACAATCACATGCATGTTAATTCCCTTGGGGGGAAAAAATTACAATCTGTAGCAGCTAAGCTCGAGGTAGGTAACAAGGAGGCCCTAAGAAATCCAAAGGAAGCAAGAACAGAGGTAAAACCTTTAACAGCTATGTAAGGAAGTTCTTTGATAGCTGAACTGCCCAGGAAGTCTCAAAACATCTCCCAAATGGCAGTATCTGTGTCACTCCAGCATCCCTCACTGCAGCGCTGGCAAAGAGCCTTCCTTGAGGCCTCTTCTCTGACACTGGAGAAAGCTTTACAAACCTCACTTGGAAAGTGATTAAAAATAATCCAAGGTGGCAGAAAATTGTTCAGACAACATCCTCAATCACAGTGTAAGCGCAGACAAGAAAAAGCTGTTCTTTGAAACATGTTCCCTAATTATGATAAACCAGGCTTTGAATCAACTACTTAGAAAAAAGTCACTTTACCTTAACACCGACGAGCTGTAGAACGTGTTTAATGATGTGTTAGTCTGCGCAGGCAAGAACACCCATATCGTTATAAATAGGGGGAAATAAGAAATGATTATGCCCTTGATTTTTTTTTTTCAATGCCAGGGTGGGTGTTTTTTAATATACTGACACAAGATTGGCAGCATCATGTAACTGGTAGTGCTACTACTGTAACAAGAACAGTAATAGCTGCATGCAGCTGAATGGTACACTGCAGGCAGACAAAGATTCCTGCCTGCTCTCGCTGGATATTGGATACCTTCCAATCTTGTCAAAATTAACTTGGATCCTGGCATTACAGGGATCTCTAGCTGTATCTCAACAGGGTTTTTAAGACAAATCTATTCATCATCAGGTTTGTTCTGTGGAATTGTTAAGATACACATACAGAAACATCTGCAAAACAGTGTGGAGAATAATCAAATGATTTTGTATACATTTAACTTCTTTTTGTTAAGTGAGGAAATAGTCTTCTTTTGAAGGTCATTTCTTTGGTCTTAAAAATTCAAACCCAAGCCACCTGGTTTTCATTTCCTGGCATATTCCTTCTGTCTCAGCTGCGTACTGTGCTAAAAACAAAGGCACCATTCTTTAATTGTGAATATCGGATGCCTTTAACCTTCATTCTGTTGCTAGTGCCTTGGAATGTGAAAAAACTAATACACAATATCCTCTTTTATTAGCTGAAATAATAAATGGCCAGTTCCATTCCTTTTATCAGCGGGTCTCAAGATTTGCAGATCCCTGGAGACTTAGACTCCGACAGAGACAAAAACATAGGGCTTTGAAAGCGGAATCACTGCATTCGAACACAGTTCTGTTCTACTGTTTTGGATGACAGGCAGGGATTGAAGGTCACTATTTCTAAAGTTACCTAAGAAAAGGCTGGGAATGGGTCACCTCAGACCCTCTGCAGCCTCCAGTGGTTAACAGCCATCACATCTGGTCTCAATCAAAAGCCAGCAGTGAACGACGGCTATTCAAAGGCTTGTAGCATGGATAGTTTTAACACCACAAACTGGTACAGAGCATTAGGATCAGTGAAAGATGCCATTCCTCAGTGAGAAACTGGGGGGGGGAACAGCTTCTACAGCTCATTGAATCACTTTATTAGCCAGCTCAGTGCAGAAGATGATTGCTAATAAAGTAAATAAATATTTAGCTATCAATGGAAAGGAACACTTAAGATATTAAGGTGACCAAACCATCTCCTACTTGTGAAAGGAACAGCAGATTCTAAGTGAGTAAACACATGGACGTACAACCTGGAGGGAATCTAAAACAAACAATCTCCTTTAATCAAAAAAGCCAGCTTCCAGAAAACCTGGAATTCTAATTATAATCACTCTCAAGAGGGGACACTGTAACTTGACTTTGACTTGACATCCACCAGATACAGACTGGGGATAAACCGATCAAGTCCATGAATTTACTCCCTCATTCATTCACAATTAATAAAACATTTGTTGCTGCTTTGTCTGCCAATAAAACAACCTATTCGTACCTTTCAGAACATAACTAGGTAAGGATGAGGTACTCCTTACCCAGCGGTGCGCTGATCTCTTCACCAGGCTTCTGGGAGGCCTTAACAAGCTCCGCAACAGCTTCAAGGGGTACAACTGAGAGGGCAGTACAGAGAAGGCTGCAGTTTAAACCCCGTGGGACAGAGGAAAAGCCAGCATTGGAGGCCACGGGCAGCACAAATCTCCTTCAGCTACTGCTGGTGGGACCCAAGGCCCTCCAGCAGGCAGCATCACACTGATGTACAGATTCATACTTTGGATCACAGAGAGAGTCACATTTAGCTCTTCCCTCTTTAATCAGCTGGCAAAGAGTGAGATTCTGCCGTTGGTTCACAGATGTACGTTAACCAGCAATCACTTC
This sequence comes from Buceros rhinoceros silvestris, assembly GCF_000710305.1. Taxonomy (NCBI): domain Eukaryota; kingdom Metazoa; phylum Chordata; class Aves; order Bucerotiformes; family Bucerotidae; genus Buceros; species Buceros rhinoceros. The sequence goes on along the minus strand of NW_010419821.1, from coordinate 12,408 downwards.
GCTCACACATCAACACTTCCCACGTTTAGTGAAGAACCACAAATTAGAAAGCTGCCTCCACCCCAGTCTATTAGTAATGAGGGTATTCATTACAGCAGCTTAAGTAGAGGGAAAGTATGTTGCTTAGGTTGGAGGAAAACTGTGTAGGAGAATTATCAGCATGATGCGATGCTCTCTGAAACTTGAAGCAGTCATTGCACCAAAAGGTTTAAGAGAGTGGCCTTAAGAGACACGCGTGTGAAAAGTAACTGAGTAAAAATGTGGACCATATAATCTCTGGGAGGCACAGGGATGCAATACCGATAAAGAAACTGCCCTGGTTTGGTATGTCTGTAAGGTCAGCGAACAGAACATATGCCACAGTGATAAAAAACATTCTTAATGTTTCCCAGTATTTACTGCTACGACCATTCTGTTTATTACAACCACACCACACTCCAACCTTTCTTAGCATGTTAGAAGCTATTTCACAATGAACCATTTTTCAGAGGGCAGAATTCCGTCACTGACAAGTACAAAATGTTGGAAGTCTCTTTTGCTAATTTTTAAGGTCTCTAACACGCAGATTTACTTAAATTATCACATTACCTTACAAGTTATGACACTACTTTGTTGCATAATTCTTTGAAATTTTGTCAAAAATCCTCAAAATCTTATGCTGGGCATCAAACTTCTGTTCTTGTGAAAAAAGAAAAACAAAAATGCCGATCCTTAACCACCTCAGGGCCTATGAAAAAAGATAGATTAAATTTTACCTTGTGTCTGTCATGCCAGCATTATTTGCAAACCTTCATTACTAACTTAAACTCCCCAACTCCGCCTCGAGGAGGAACTCGGCTTCAAGTTTTGCTTTGTTTTGGAACAAGCTTTCCAATGTCCCCTCTGGAGAGAACAGCATCACAGGAAATCGAGCATTTCACTAATCTTCTGGCATCCTGTTTCCTTGTCTTTACGGAGACACCATGACAATCTCCACCTGATTCCTACAATGACTTCACCATAGGATCAAGAAATTGAATGTAAAAAGCCTCCATCCCCACTTGACATAAAGGAGCAGCCCACATAGCTCCGGCTGGGCAAAGAAAACCAGTGTCAGTCTTGCCAGTACGGATCCACACGCACACTGTACTCCCTGGTATATTCCAGAACAGTTTAGAGTTTGGCAGCTGTATTCTTCAAGACCCCCTGGTACCTGGCACGCTCCAGCCTGAGCAGCAGAAGCAGAGCGGATTTTCTCGCGGTGACTGGTGATTCACTCACCCAGGAACTGCTGCAGATGCAAGTGCAGCAAACTGCAGCAGGGAGAATCTCTCTTCAGTGTGCTCTCAATGCCACCACAGCTACTGTGCCTAGACATGCAGAGGTGAAAAGAACCCGCTACAGACACAGGGAGAAGTGTACAGGTTTTGGTGCAGTGAACGAGGGGAGAGATGCAGATCAGACAGATGCCACGGAATACGCGAAAGTATAAGCGAAGTGGGTACAAGTGAACTAGAACAGTAGGGTTGAAGGGGGTGTTTGTGCGTGAAATTGTATCAGAAGAAACAGAGGTATAGAAGCAAGAGAGTCCAACTGTCAGTGAACATAAATTCGAGGAAACATTAGATCATTATCTTCAGCTGCTCTCAAAGCGGCTCAGACAAAAACACCCCAAAATTTTTCCCTGATCTCTTAAGGTTAGCATACCTTAAGGGTAACTGCTGGCCGTGGCTAATTGTAGCACTATCAGCTCGATCTGTAAAGGGGGATGCTTTAATGGGGAAGTTCAGACTGTATGGAAACACAGGTACATACAACTGTTGCACCCTTTATTCGATTGAAGAGAACAAACCAAACAAATCCGTTACAATCCAGCACACATTAAATACTCTCAACTAGGAGAAGCCCAAGGCAGTATTGCTTATTGCAGTGTGGCGTATGCTCCCTTAATTCACTGCCCCTTCCCAAATGCATCATCAGAACTGATTTAAAAAAAAAAACCCTACAAAAATCACATACCTTTTTCTCCACTTCATTCCACATACTGGATGAGCCTGTTCAGAATAATCGGGGCTGTCCGTGAGGCTCTTCTCCACAGCTTCTTTTGCAATTCATGGATAAAGTTTGGAGTTTCTGTATGTAAATCCAGAAGGGGGGACAGGAGATGGGGTAGGAGAGGAACACTCGGTATCCTTCACAAAGAAATCTAAATAAGGAGGTTGAGAGACTCTCCAGACATTCTGATTTTATGCTTGTACCTGTACTTACCACACCACACAGTGATTTTGCAGCAGCCTCTTGGCAAAAAAGCCATGGCTTGTCTCCTATTTTCTAAACAAGCAGCAAACAAGCAGATCCTTCCTTCACTGAGCCTAGTCTATTTTTCTACGTTAATGGCGTAATAATTATTAATGGCATTTAAATAGCACTGACCTAATCCTTCATTTAAACGCTTTGCCCTTTGTTACCCAGAAACAGAAGGCTGCAGGGGAGCACCAGCCACAGCCTCAGAGTAAAACTCTCCTATTTGTTAGCTATTTTAATTTGCACTGGAAAAGAAAGATGTTTGTCTACAGATGGACAGACATCACACTAGCAGATCTAGATAGTTACTTACCTTCCTTCCCCAGAACTTTTTCCACTTGGGCAGATCAAAACTGGAAGTCAATATGCTTAGATACCGTCCCCTTAAAGCCCGTGCTAAATAAAACTTCGTAAAACATTGGCAAAATTCTTCAAGAGCTGCTGTAGCCCCCAGAAAGCCACATTCAACTGTCTATGACCCAGAGATGGCCTTTTCAGGTAAGAGTCCCACAAATCCACAAAAGTCTCAGGAAGGAAAAAAAGGCTTTTTGATGATACTGCGTATATACTTCAATACTGCTGTTTCAAACCCAACTTCATAGCAGATACTTGGTACAGCAAACCAACCAACCAAACAAACAAAAAGAACATCACAGATTTATGTACAACTCTACCATCAAACAGGTCTCCTTGCCTTTTTCCTTTTTCAGGGAAGAAAAATGGTCTGTGTCTTCCTCAAGAAGATTTATTAAAAGATTAAAATATTTGAGAATTAAAGTGATGAGCTTGTAAGCTACAAAAATGAGAACAAGCTGAAGTTGCTCCTTTCCATCTTAGCAGAAAACTTTCACTATTTAACTTGTGTATAAAGTAATCTGTTAAGATGCATCTAAGTTACGAGCCGTCACCCATTTCTGCCTGTTTCAGAGCTCTTTTGGCTAGTGTCTCAAAACTCTGTGGTCTTTTTTCAGCCCTCCACCCTCTCCACTGGCACTTGCTTGGTCCTATCTTGCAGCGCTACTGATGAAATGAAGATTGCAATGAAAGATTGAAATGAAGATCTGAAAAACAGACTGGAACGCACATTACTCCCCAAAGGAACAGTTCAACAGTAAAGACTTTCAGAAGTTCCAGCTGTTTTCGCCTAACACATTTTAGAATAAAGCACACTGCTGAAAAAAGTTAACTTTTTTCACTTCCCAACAAATTTGTACCTTGATAAACTAAAGGGTCCCAAGCAGCTGCTGTGCCACCAAGCCCCTTACAAAAACTTCAGCCTTGAAAGGTAGGGTGGTTTTCTTAGCTGCTGAACAGCTACAGAATCTCACATTTATGTATCACAGCAGAGAGGTCAGCTAACACCACTGCACTGAGCTCGGTCACACGAACAGAATCACTCGAGGACTCTCAGAACAACATGCCTGACAGCTGACTACTACCTTCTGCTATCTCATAAATGTATGACAACACACAGCACTACCAGAACGCATTAAACTTGGGTTTTATGTGGTTGACTCTCAGATATCAAGACCTTTTTCTTTTTAGTAAACATACAGATGGAAAAAAGCAAATGAGGACATAAAATGCTTTTCTTATCCCATGCTGAAACATTTCTTAAGTCACACACAAACGCACTTAGAAATTGCCTCATCTCAGGTACTGGGGACATTACATTCCCAGCTCTTTATGGGAATCATAGCATGACCTATAAATATTACTTGTTTTTTGGGTTTTTTTTACACAGCCATAAATGCTAAGAGACACACTAAATGTGATCCATATGCATGAGTTGCGCAACCGATTTTACATGTACTATTCACAATGAACTGCTTAACTGCTGAAAATCTAACAAGATAATCCACCCCCACAACCAGGATACCGTGGATGAAGCAGTAACAATGAGCAATTAAACGCTTCTTTCCCATGAAAATGAACTGCCACTACCCCAACCATCAGCCAGACTACAGCTACATTATTGCATGACAAAGATACACACGTTAACTAGTTTGTACGTTTTTCTATTTATTCAAAAGCTAGGGGATGACAAAAAGGGTTAAAATGGTTTATGCCACCTATTTATTACATGAACAAATACTTAATCCGAAGGGACTCGTTCTACAAGACCCTCTGTCCAAAAACCACACACAAATTATTTTTTATACACAAATGTTTATTTCTCAAATAAACTTCCCCTTTAAACACAAGGAATGAAATCTAAATCTTCATAAAGATGAATCCAAAACAAAATCCCTCCAGTACATTGTAATCACTGTTTTCTTGGTCACTACTGGCTTTAACTGTTTAACATCAAAAAACATGAACATTTTTAAAAAATCATGCTACTGGATTCCTAGCTCTGCCTCTGACCAGCTCTATACCGATCGCCAATACTTTAAAATTGTACATCATCAAATCTGAAGCGTTTAAGTGAAGAACAGCTGTGCATCAAACACAAATAACTGCACAAGGAGATTATAAGATGTAATCAAGTTCATAACGAATATAGGTGTTCTTGTCATCATTATAGATCCTTGGGTAATGTGCTATCAGAGCGTCCTGCGAGCCGATGTAGATCGAATTGTAAATCTTCCAATAAACATCTCTGACTTTCCTGGCAGGGTGAAACAAGCCCTAGAAAACAGAACAGAACAAAATTTATTAAAAGCTTAAGGTCTAAATGTCTGTTATCAAATTTAACCAAGCTTGACATAATTAGCATTTAAAAAAAGCACCTATACTAATTAAGAGCTCTTATAAAATAGCAGGTATGTCACTCCCAGTTTTTGTGACTATCTAAACTAGCAAGTAGTAACAAAGCAGTATTTAGAGACCAATTTTCTTATGTTTTTTTGCTGCTGGGAGAAATTCCACTGAATGTACCTCTAGTTTTGTATTCGTCTTTTAAAATAAAAATTAAAACCTGCTGCACTGTATTTGGCTGGAACCGAGACTTTTCTATCACTCCATTAACTGCGATTTGTGCAGAGAGCACCAGGTAGCAATACATGAGAGAAACTATTATTAAACCTAAAAAAAGTCACTGGAGTGTGAAAGCTCTAGAAAAAATACACTGTGCAAGAGACATCTGACTGGGTTTTGCTAATGACAAGTAATGCTGATTTAATATTAAGCCTATCCTCTTGTTTAATTTATCTCACTTGTTATTTGTTCTCATAAGCCCTTGCACTATTAATTTATTTCCTGGTCATTAGTTAGTGTCCTCAAAATTTGTGAGATGCTCCATTTTACAAGACAGAGCGCCAGGCTATTTTAGTCAAATTTATGTTCTAAGTTACCTGCTACTTCTGTGCAGGTTCCTCAGTGTGCTGAGCCCACCCACTATACCAACATCTGTTTACTGGATAGTTCAATTACTTGAACTCCTTGGTGCCAAAAGCCATGTTCAAACAATACTTTAAACAGACAGAAAGCCACACTGCTTTCCTTCAGCTGACTTTGTCCCTGCTACCCCAGCACACACCAGGACGTACCTGTAAACAATACTGCAACATTCTGCAGGGACCAATAGCAACTCTGAGGCCCTCCAGAGCCCCCATAACTGCCTGAATGACGTGAGGAGAGGTTTCAAACACATTAGGCCATACGTAATTTAACAAATGATTAAGAGAATCTTCACAGCCAAACCCATAAACACCAAGAGACATATGTTGCACCACGGCACTGGCTGTTTGCCTGTGTACAAGATCCCTGCAAAGAAAACAACAGTCTGTTAATAAAATACGCTCAGGAGCAACACTATTGCATCATGTTGCAGTAATAAACGTAATATTTCTTTCAATTACACTTTTTTTGAAAACACTAACACACTTTAACTAATAAATATACACCAATATACTTTTAACCAATCTTTAATGACAAGAGGCAAAGTAACAATTAATTAAACAATGTAAATTCAAAGACAAGTTTCTGACAAATTACTGTGCTCTAATTCCACAGCGAAAGTACTAACAATAGAAATTATCAAAAGCAGTTTGAATGTAAGAAGTCTTGACTCACTTAAGACGCTTGTACCATTTTAATCTTCTAAAATAGGAGTATATAAAAGGAGTATATAATGATTTGCAGACAACGGTTTCCAAACTATACTGGTCACTCAACACCTTTAGCACCCAAGGTCAGTATGCATATTTGCTATCGGTAAGACCCAGCTACATGACTACAGCCAACTGTACCATCGACAGAAAGGAGTGTCCTCACCTGTCCATTAAAGCATCTTCAAGCAATGGTGTAACAGCGTAAATGTAATCCTTTCCCATCTCTCCAATGTATTCAAACAGGAAAGAGAGTGATTTTAACACGCCATTTTGGACGTTCAGTTCTGGAACTCTGTATTCATTCATGAGCGCAGGCAGCACTGTGAAAGGTGAGCAGGTTTCAGCTACAATAGCGATTGCTACTGTTGTACACACTCTGTTCTGCCGTTCCTGCACTTTCAAGTTATTTAACAGGGTGGCCAATACATCGTGAGGTCTGGAAGAGATAACATGCATGTCCACATCAACAGATTTTGTGAGTATCTGGATAAAATTAGTTGAGTCTGGTGAAGAATAGGTAACTGTATTCTCTTTTACAAAACAAGTACAATCAAGCCTACACATTTAACATGTTAAACATAGAGAAGTTTGAATATTTCTCACCAGAAAACTCAGTCATCACTGTATTAGGTAACTGTGTGTAGAAGTAGAAAAGCGTTAAACCAACTTACCCAATAGCTTTCGCAATGTACCCAAAAGTGTTCACAGTGGCTCTTCGGATAGCTTTCTTGTGAGCTTTTAATAACTCAAGCAGTTCAAAGCAGATCCTCATCCATTCTCTTGCAGAAACATATTCTGCACCTCTGAAAGAGAGTAAAGTGAGTGACCTCTTCAGTGATGTTAGAGGTTTTAAAATACAAACACCTAAATTACAGCATCTATTCATTTGCTATCAACAGTGGGGCACTGCTCAAGCAATTTCCTTAACTAGGCTTCTGTTAACATTAGCGCTTCTCTGGTTAACAACGTACCCCATGCACTATATTGTATGCATTCAAAGTTTGCGTAAACGGAAAACATGCTTCTTACGAAGTGTTTGCAAAAGAGTATCATTAAAATATATTCACCAGAGCATCTGCTAAACATCTCAGGTTAAGCTTTATGCACAACTTAAACATCAAGAGATACGAAAAGAAATACCCAGATGCCAAACCAGATACTCAAGTTTAGCTTCTGCCACAGTAATTGCCTGCACAGAGGGCCAAATATTTCACCATTAGTCAGCTTACCGGTCTGCAATGCGCCCAACAAGATCAATACAATTCTCCTGTACTTTCTCATGTCTGTTCTTCAAAATAGGTGTAAGCCGTGGCAGCAGATCTTTGATTGGTGGCGTCATCTTGTGCATACCTATTGAATTCAAAGAGGCGCATTCAGTTTTATAATGCTGTCTCATTTGGTTCTTGAACAGCCACATAATCAACACACAAACGTACCTATAACATTTACAATAGCCTTAAGTGCGCCGAGTATGCTGCCCAGTACTTCAGGATATTCTTCACCCAGGTACTCATACAACACAACACCCAAGTGTCCCATCAGCTTCTCCTACAATCAAGTAAAAATATTTAGAAGTTTACTTTTTTCCCCCCTCATTACTATGACATAGCACAGTAGATTTGGCAGAAGTCGTCAATACAATACCTCTTGACAAGTCTTCATGACGACTGCAGTACGAGAGATCAGGTCAGCAGCCTGCTGTCTGACTTTAGCCGATTTGTTGTTCAAACGCCACAAAACTGTACCACAGATTTGGGGCAAATAGGGTTTAACTCTTTTGCCTAGAGCATTAACCACTGTGCCAAAGCCATTCAGCATCACGGAATCCTGGGTGAAAAACCAACAAAGAAAAATCAGAGCAACAGAAGGACCACATTTTAATTAAACATGACGTCATCTAAAATCACTATTAAAATGCTAATATTCCAGAGCTTGCTTCTGGATTTCATCAGTTAGAGCACTGACATCTAAAAAGAGATCCTAAAAATCTAACCGAGAAGCACATGTGTCTGTCTAACTGTGAGCAAGCTTACAAGTAAAATGAACCAAATTAACTACACCCCATTGGCCATACCTCTGTGGTCTGCTCCTGGAAGGCGTACAAGATACCATCAATGAGCTGTTCTTCCAGTTTATGATCAATGTCTGCTGCCCCCAGATTTCCCATTATCTTCTCAATTGTTTCCATGACCATTTTTCTGTACTGCTCAGCCTCATCTTTCAGATCATCCACAATTCTGGAAATAATTTCTGCTGCTCCAACTTTATTTGCCAGCTCCACAGTCGTATCAACCAACTGAAACATACAAATGCTAGGTCAGTAAGCCTCCTTAAAATCCACTTTCTACATCCCGAAAATAAATTGCCCTGGTCTGAAGAGAATAAACATCATCATGCATGTTAAGCCCACTACAAACAATTGTTTTTACCTTTAGAAATTATCCAATGTTTTAAACACCTCAAATGGGGTGAACTACCCCACCTTACAACTGATGGAGATTCATATTCACAGATGTTAAATGTCTTGAGAGCCTCCTAAACACCTGTGCATCTTCTAGCCGTGCTACTTCCAAATTGCTAGTCCAAACAAACCTCAATTTCAGAACGTACAAAGCAAAATTAGGCATCTAGCCTGAATGAACATTCTAATGCAAATTTTGTTATAAATTCCAATTAAAAAAACCCCAAATACCTGTCTGTAATTTCTTCTGTCCAATGCCATTCTGTGCTGCCAGAAGTGTTTGAAGAAAGGTGGCAAGATTTCTGTTTTAATGTAGTTTGCTTCCACACCATCTGTACCACAACACTGCTTTACCACCTGAGAGGAAATAAAATCCAAATATTTTAAGTCTGTGTAGGGTTTGTGTGAGGCTTTTTACATTTTCTTTCTTTTAAGAAAAAAACCATTCATATTCAATATCCATGCTGATCAATCATCCTGACATACCTTCAACACAATTTTTTTCATCTCTTCATCAGGAGATTGGAACTCTCTGATAAGGATCAACATGACTTCTCTGGTGTAATAGTTTGCATACTCAGCATCCATGAGTGGAATCAGGTAACCAATAGCCTTCAAAAAGGCAGCCAAACCCTATTTAAATACAGAAACGGGTCTCTAGTGAGTTACAGAAGACACGCACCTGTTTCAGTTCAAGCTACAGGAAGTATTTTAGATATACCTTTCCTCTGTGTTGACGTATACCCTTCCACAAAGGCTTCAGAACAGAATCAAAGGACTCAATACCATAGGGAGTAGCTGCCTCAGCCAAAGCAGCAATAGCCAAAGCACTGATGGTACGAACTTTCTGCTGCTCATCCACCAGACCTGCAAGACAATAGAGTTTAGTAGCACTTCTTGTGACTTCAGTTCAAAATAGCAAAAACAAGAGGGCCGGTACAAAATGGGTTAACTTCTTTCCAGGAAAACGGAACCACTACTCCTTTTTCAGAGTCAGCTACACCATTTCTTGGTGCCAAAAGAACACAAAACAAGGACTTTACTATCACTATGCCTCACTGGGGTATCAAAAATTCTCCAAATATAAAGCGAACAACAACAACAACAAAATCTTTGCCTGGGAAAGCAGAACTTACCATGTTCAATAATTTCAACCAAGCTCCTGAGATGAGGCAAGATAGCACAGCCCATAAGGATAGCGATCTGCTGTACAATCTTGATGCCAGTGTGCCTCGCCTGCCAAGACTTCTTACTTTTACAGACAGCTTTCAAGAAGGGTAACAGAGAAGGAATGCCCAAAGCAGAGGCGACGACAGCAAAGGCTCGAGCTGTTGTATTTCGAACGTATTCATCCATATTATCAATATCAGGTCGCATTGTGGAGATCATTGTTGCCAAACCAGCAGCCTGAATGTAAAACACACAAAACATACCAATTGGATTTCTAAACAGCACAGCTAATTCTTCTGTGATGCCTATGAACACAAAGCTGTTATGCAAACTAACTTGGTGCCTTAATTAAGAATGGAACTTCACCTTAGCCAAGTTTGAAATAATTTCTCTGCCTTCCACTCTAGCATAGTAGTCTTCATCAATCAGCAGCGGTTCAATGACAACAAGGATCTGAAAAAGATGAAAAGAAGTATTTCCTTTCATTAATACTTTTAATACTATTTTGGACCCTACCAGTCTCCATGAAACAGAGAAGATTCCATGGATCCAAGCTTAAAGCTTTATGATGACTAGGAAAAAATTTTATCTATTATGCTCTTTTCACAGCTCTTTATCTCTGAAGGACCTGGCCCAGAGCTACTACCCAGATCAGGTAAGACCCCTTCCCACCCCCAAAGTACATGTATCATTTTTATATCATGCCTTTATTCTATGAAGCCCACACTTTGATCATGCTACAAAAACTTAAAAGTTTGGCTTAAGAAGAAATATGAAAGTCAATTATGTTAAAAAAAATTATATCATGCTCTTCTGATAGGCAAATAGAATATATATTTCTCCCAGCAGTGCTCAAAAAAAATCACATCACAGATGCAATAGTAAACTGCTACAGACCTTGTGTACATATGGTCGGACCAGGTCATCCAGTTTGTAAAGAATTCTGTCAATGACTTTGACAAGCAAGTGGCGCTCTTGATCTTCAAGTGTTGGTGACATCAGCAGAGGCAGAATCTGATTAAACAACGGCCCTGCTCCAAATTCCCGAGCTTTATCAGTAATCTGCCGCAATGCAGCCTAAACAAAACCAAACAGCCTATCAGTTAAACAAAGGAAATAACACTGAACAGTTACAAAACAAGTAGATATTAACCAAGATAAAATGTAACTCGCTGTTAACCACGGGCCTCAAAATACTTGCTCCTACCACCACAAAACTCTACTTGAACAGTTTTACACTGCTCTGTTTACAACTGTGTGAAGAGAAACACCCTGATGTTAGCTTCTAGATGTCCCATTTTCAATAAAATCATGCTCCTGGTCTAATATTAGGAATAGTTACATCTGCAAAGTAAGATAGACGTAAGCACTTCCTTACATCTCGGCAGCTTGGTGCTATGGTCAGAGCAAAACTGGGCAGAAAAGACTGCTAAACAAACGCCTGTTTTTGAAAAATGACATTACACAAATGCACCTGGCAGTTCACCTTACCTTTCTCATGGGGGGTGTGCCATTCTTTATTTTCAGAAGTAATTTCATTATTTTTCTCTCCTTCTGTTCTTCAGGACTCAGTGTTGATTCATCAACATCAACCTACAAGTAATTCCAGACAAATAAAGGCATTGCTACATATTCAACAGAAATCGGGAAATTTCAATCATCACGAGCGAATTTTCATTTACCAGCAGTTTATCAAAGTATTGGATATCATCTGGTTTTAGGAATGGAAGATTGCCAGAGGGCTGGTCATTAACACTCTTCATAGTCCTGTCTTCTGTCTGCATGTGGAATCCAGTCATCCCTCCCAAAGGTGTTGGAGTTGCTGTCAGCTTACGAGCTGGAGTGCGAATAGGTACATAACCAGCTGGCGGGGGAAGAACCTACAGAAGAACAAACAGGATTTATCTTATCATAACAGATACAAAAATAGGAAGGCACCAAATACAACACACTACTAAACTTCTATGTTCCATTGTATTTGTTCGGGGATTGGTGTGAGGGTTATTGCATGCTTAGATCCCCCATTCACAGCAATACAAATGCTCCAGGACAGTTTGTATTTGTGCTTATCCTGTCGACGGATAGTATTTCACAAGAAAGCTCTCTTCCACCGAGAGCTTGGATAATAAACTTTGAAGGCTCTTTCCAGAGTATTAAAGAAGCACTTTGACATCTGTATCAACACAGTGCGCTTGCGGACTTAGAATCTGTAAGTCTCTTCTATGTTTTTCTACACCTGGACTTGATTTTTTTTGTCAGTCAATTCAGAGCTTATTTTTGGCCTTGACAAGCATTGCCACCATTGAGAGGCAGCGTAATGACTGGCCTTGGAGATCACCATTAGTTCTCCCTTTCTAATGGATCTACAGTAAATCAGTAACTGAATAAAACAAACATCTACGATCAACAACCAATACTTAATGTGGACCATTATTCTTC
>NW_010419820.1:0-210 GCF_000710305.1 Buceros rhinoceros silvestris | reverse complement strand
CAGCCAGGGAGGGCACTGGGGCCAATGTCACAGCTCACCCCCAAAGCGGTCCCCCCAGCCCCGCTACATCCCCCCTGGGCACCCCTGTCTCCCCCCGGTGCTTCTCACCCCGCCACAAGGTGCTGCGGTTCCTCTCCAGGCAGGTGACAGGACCACAGCAACAGTCGGATGGGTACTCCTGACGCACAGCCTCTGTTCCCCGCGGGCACG
>NW_010419819.1:2439-3303 GCF_000710305.1 Buceros rhinoceros silvestris | reverse complement strand
TTATTAAAAATAAGTATTTGTAATAGCACACACTAAGGACACAATTTTAATATCAGTCATGATTGTTCACACTTCTTTTGCTGAAGCAGTATTTAGTGTTGTGATTTTTTTTTCCACTAGGACAGAAAAAAGTCAACCAACACATAACCAGTTAATTAGACCCCAAACTCAATTTACCTCCCATTGCAAAGACTAGGGATTTCAAAACCTTTTTAAGCAATGAAAGAAAAAAAAAAAGAAATAAAAGGAAGCCTCCAACCCAAATTCTTTTCTTGTTGTTATGACAATAAACAACAGATTTCATGTAAAAGCAACACAACAGGGTAGAAAAAATATTAGTTCCAAAGCTAGTTTTAGTCCTGTGATCTCAGAAGCTTAGTGTTCCCATTAGACTGAACAGGCTCCGTTGGTGTCCTGCCTGCCTGGCTGGCTGAAGAAATCTGTCCTGGAGGACTATTTATGGCACCTTGTACCCTATACCTAGATTGGTTTTTAAGGTTTTGGTTTGTGTTGTTACACTGGAGAAAGTATCCAGGACTACGCTGATCCAAGACACAGACACGACCTATGCTTATGAGTTATCAGAAAAAAAAAATCAAAACTGTTCACTCTTCATTTTCTGCATATCAGTTCCTCTGGACCTCAGCAGCTAGCCAAAATTGGAGAAACTGATGACAGAATCAGGTGTATCTTTGATAAAAATCCCTCTGTTTACCTACAACACAGCATCCTCTTACCTGCAACACAGTAAGAATAAGTTATGAGATCGTTTTCTTTGATGATTCTCATCCAAATTCAGCCAGTACCACATCCAGTCCCTTCATGAGCTCCTTCTACTGTTTTCTCCTTTGGCACACATTCCTG
>NW_010419819.1:0-2315 GCF_000710305.1 Buceros rhinoceros silvestris | reverse complement strand
CATCCCTGCTGCTGCCTCTGACTGTTTCTCCCTAGTCAGCACCGTTTTCTGTGGCTTGTTTCACTGGTTCTTGTGTCATATATAGGCAACTCTAGCAATCACTACTTTGTGTTTGCTTTATGAGTTCCGAGGGAAAATCCCTCTAGTCACATAGCTAAGTTTTTAATGTAGACCTCACCATTAATACTGGGTCAGTTTCAAACCTGTGATTACCACTTCCTGGTTCCATAATGATTTTATCCACTTTTTAAACACCTGACTTACCGGTCAGCTTCACTGAGTTTTACCCAGTTTGTAATCATATCCCTTCGGGTCACACCCAACCTTCCATCGAACCAAACTGGCCACACGCTAACCCTGTCAGCCCAGAAAGAGAAAAGCTTTAACAAAACTACCAGTTATACTGTAGACGGTGGCTGTCAAGGTACGCTTGTATTTCAGCCTCTCCCATCACCAAGTCTGTTTCCAGCCATGTATCCTTGTGATTTTACTACAGTTTGTATAAAACCTGGCCTACCTGAAGGGAGATTAAATTCCTCGTGCCCCCCATCAAGAGCAGAGATCCACTGCTGGATGCAAGTGAAGAATGTATTTCCCAAACATATCATCTAGACAGAAGAACAGAATTCATGCAGGCACCCCTTCGGGGGAAAATCTGCCAAAGTAGCCTAAACTACCTTTAAATAGAAACAGTAAGAATTAGAAACAAACAGAATTGTGAGGCAGTAAAGCACTCTGGCTGTCATTTGCTAGCAGGGTGACAGTCCCAAACTGAGTAGACGGAGCGACAAACTTATGGGTAGTAGTGTCTCCAACTGCAACTTCACATAAAGGCTTCAGTTACATTCGCCACTTGCTGCTGCCTGGAGAAGTAGCCCTCTCCCCCGATCCCTCCCCCGGTTTCTTCCCTGTGGGATACGTGCTTCTGCCAAGCCCTTGCTCCAGCACACATTTGATTGCAGCACAAAGCCAATTCGACTCACTAAAACAGCAGAAAGTAAATTGGTTTGGGCTGGAAAGCAAACTGAATTGGCTTATGACGCGGTCAGGCAAGCCCGAGGGCTGGCGCGAGTCGGAGAGAAGATGAACTGTACAGCTGAAGGCAGGGAGAGCAGAAGAGGTCTAGGTGAGGTGAGAACAGTAAACAGCAAAAGTGGCTGTTAACACAGCTCAGCCAGAGCAGGGAATGACTCTTACCACAGCCCCGCAATTTACGAAACACACCCTGAGTGTTCGGTTCCTGCAGATACCTCTTCATTTCACAGACAGCAGTCCCTCTGATACCTGCGTATTACTTAAAGGGGATTTCAGACTTAGCCCTAGCATGGGTCTGCACTAACAGTTACGAATCTTAAACCCAAATTCAAGCGTGCTGCTGTGTAAGGAAAGGGAATTCCTGGTTCCAGCTAGGAAGCAGGGTAGCGCCTCAGCCTAGGGCAGCATTCCAAGGCTCGAGGTTGGTGCCATGTTAACACCACTGTCCTGCTTCTCGGGCACGAATTGTTTTTGTCCACAGGACTGCACAAGTCGCGCACTGCAATGCCGGTTCGTGGGCCCTGCCCGCGGGCTCTGTACTAAACTGGATATATCCCCAGCAGAAAGAGGGGAGCAGCGCATCATTCCTCTGTAAGAGCAACACCACAGGCTGGCAGTGAGGAGACAAAGCCCCTGGAGATCCGCTGCAGGAGGGGCTTTCAGCAGAGCACCAAGAGACGAGGCAGCATGGACTCCAATGGTCAGTCATCTAAAACACGTCTTTACACCAGACAAGAATTTAGTTGCTGATGTCTCTTTTCAACCCATCCAGCGTAACACCGTCTGTCCTGACCCGGTTCCTCCTGAGGACAAGTGTCCCCCATTTACCTTCTCATCACTGGTACAGTCACGGCAAGGCTCCCTGTCCAGAGCACTGCCAGCCAGTGGCGGTGGCTGTTAGACTCTTAAAAAAAAGAAAAAAGGCAACCGGTGGGGACCTTGGATTTTAACTTTACTAACCTTGAAGCTTTACATTCTCTCGGGGCCCTGTCTGCCAGGTTCTTCCTCGGCACCGCGGCACACGAGTGGCGGTGGCTGTTAGACTCTTAAAAAAATGAAAAAAGGCAACTGGTGGGGACCTTGGATTTTAACTTTATTAACCTTGAAGCTTTACATTCTCTCAGGGCCCTGTCTGCCAGGTTCTTCCTCGGCACCGCGGCACACGGGAACCCTCCTACCTCCTTTTACTAAGCTAAGCAAAGGCCCAGGTTGTCCCACGCCCCCGGGCACCGGCTCTCCCCGGCCGGCAGCGGCACCCCTCCTTCCCCCCGCCGCGACCG
>NW_010419818.1:1692-2211 GCF_000710305.1 Buceros rhinoceros silvestris | reverse complement strand
CGCCGAGTTTGCAGTCGTCGCCCCCGCAGCCGCCACCGCCCCAGCTGGCCTCGGCCAGCTCTGGCCCCAGGACTTCCACCTCTTCTTTTTTAATTAAGGACATTTTGGGCGACAGCAAACCGCTGGCGGCATGTGCACCTTACAGTACCAGTGTCCCCTCTCCCCATCACACCCCCAAGCAGGAGCGCCGAGTTTGCAGTCGTCGCCCCCGCAGCCGCCACCGCCCCAGCTGGCCTCGGCCAGCTCTGGCCCCAGGACTTCCACCTCTTCTTTTTTAATTAAGGACATTTTGGGCGACAGCAAACCGCTGGCGGCATGTGCACCTTACAGTACCAGTGTCCCCTCTCCCCATCACACCCCCAAGCAGGAGGGCAGCGCGGGCCCGGAGAGCTTCAGGCCCAAACTCGAGCAGGAGGACGGCAAAGCCAAGCTCGACAAGCGCGACGACACGCAGGGCGACATCAAATGCCACGGTGAGTACGGCCCGGGCCGGCCATGCACCGACCCGACCACCGTTAA
>NW_010419818.1:1195-1482 GCF_000710305.1 Buceros rhinoceros silvestris | reverse complement strand
GGAAGGCCCTTTCCGCTCTGCCGGGGCTTGTCGGCGATCCTCTCTATCGCGGTGTTAAGAACGGCAGAAAATGAAAACGCTTTCCCCCCCTACCCCCCCGTCATCCTTTCCTACTCTTTTTTATTTAACTTCCCTGTTTTTAAGGAAATAGCCGGAGCCGTGGGTTCGCGTTAGAAACCAGTATGTATTTATTTTTAATGCAAATATGCATAAATGGTTCTCCGGCTTTCTAAGAATCGGTGGTTCAGCTGCACTTGCTGCCTTCAGCCTTTTCGGTTTTACTCATT
>NW_010419818.1:705-923 GCF_000710305.1 Buceros rhinoceros silvestris | reverse complement strand
CGGCCCACGATGGGTAGCGGCAGGTTGGAGGGCTTTGTGCGCTTTGTAAAACACCCGGGTTTCCCCCGCGCCGGGATAGGAAGGTTTATTTCTCCCTCTTTCATTCTTTTTTAAAATACGGATTTGGTGCTGATGAGGAAGCCCCGCACCGCGGTGATCGTAAATGAAAACAGCGATGTGTGCGTGTGGAAAGGAAGAGGAAGGAAGGAAAAGAGCGA
>NW_010419818.1:0-674 GCF_000710305.1 Buceros rhinoceros silvestris | reverse complement strand
AACGAAAAAACCTTTTAATCAAAAATAAAATAATAAAAACCAGTCGGCCCACGATGGGTAGCGGCAGGTTGGAGGGCTTTGTGCGCTTTGTAAAACACCCGGGTTTCCCCCGCGCCGGGATAGGAAGGTTTATTTCTCCCTCTTTCATTCTTTTTTAAAATACGGATTTGGTGCTGATGAGGAAGCCCCGCACCGCGGTGATCGTAAATGAAAACAGCGATGTGTGCGTGTGGAAAGGAAGAGGAAGGAAGGAAAAGAGCGACCAAAAGCGAGGCAGGGAGAGGGGCTTTTTTTCCTGCCATGCCGGTGGAGCTGCCCTCCCTCGCACGCAGCCCAGCTCAGCCGAGAGGCGTCAGAACACATTTTTCTAATTTTGCCCCACTGAGATATTTTTGCCAGGATGAAGAGCAGCGAGACGTCCGTGTGTGCGGCTCATTTTGCTCTTTTAGCATTAGCATAAGTGTGCCCAAACCAGATGTACAGTCTGGTCTGGCCATTTTTGTGTGCACCAACCTCCCCAGTGGGTCAATTAGGGAGATTATTGTTCTTCCTGCGGGGAAGATCAAGGAGTGCCACAAACCCGGGCCCAAGCGGAGCCGGATTGACATATCGATTTCCAGGCATTTCGGGACGGGGGGAGAGGGCGAGAAAATAACGAAAGCCCTTTAGCTGGC
>NW_010419817.1:0-1621 GCF_000710305.1 Buceros rhinoceros silvestris | reverse complement strand
GTCCGGCCCGGCCCAGCCTGGCTGCCTTCGCCTCCTTCTGCACTAAAAATAACTTAGAGGTAAGCCCAGGAGAATCACGGACCTCCGGAGTTCCAGACCTCAGAAATCTCAGGAGAAGTCATGGACCTCCAAACCCCCAGGAGAATTCACAGACCTCCAGAGTCCCAGACCTCCAAAATCCCGGGAGAACTCACAGACCTCCAAAATCCTATACCTCCAAAATCCCAGCAGAAGTCCCAGACCTCCAAAATCCCGGGAGAACTCACAGACCTTCAAAATCTCAGACCTCCAAAATCCTAGCAGAAGTCACGGACCCCTAAAGCTCTAGAAGTCACAGACCTCCAAAGTCCCAGAAGAAATTACAGACCTCCAAAATCCCAGGAGGAGTCATGGACCTTCAAAGCCCGAAACCTGTGTGTTTTGATTAAAAAAAAAAATTAAAAAAAAGGTATTGTGAGCGTAAGGGCCAACCCCAAACCTGCTGATTCTTTTTGCAGCAGATGCCTTTTATTTCCACTCTCTTTACGTGAGCTCAAAGCACACACGGTTTGCTTGACCACCAAACCCTCCTGCAGACACCTGCACTTCTGCAGCCCGAATGTTGTTGATGGTAAACGTTCTTTTCTCCCAGTGTGGGGCGAAAGACCCCGGCCCCACGCCGGCGGGGACACGCAGTCACACCGGTTTGGTTTTCCCGTGAGGAGGGTCCTGCTGGCTGACACCCATGGAGCAGAGGGGGAGCAGAGCTCCCACCCCACCAGGTCCACGTCGGCTTCTTGTGTGGAACATGGCTCCATCCCACCTGGTGTCGCCAAAGAAAATCATACACAGCAGATACATCAACTTTTTTTTTAAAAAAAAACAACTAGTTGGGGTTTTTTGTTTGTTTTGGGTTTTTTTTTCAGATATTCCCCCCGACCTTGCAACAGCCGCAGGGATTTCCCCAATTTTCTCCTCCATCGGCACCAGTTCTGAAGTTTGACATGCCCCAGCGTGGGCATTGTGCCAAGACAACGCCGTGCCCCAAACACACCGTGCAGAGGAGACACCGTGGAAACTTTGCCCTGGATTTAGAACAGCCTTCCCAATCACCCACTACGTTTTGGGTCAGAAAAAGCCACTCACCAGAAATTACCCATTTTCGACACCAGCCTCGGCAACGAGCAGGGCTGAGCACTGAACTAAACACGAAGCAGAGAGGATGCAGCAGGGTGTGTACCTGCAGCTGGCAGAAACAATTTAAAAACCAGGAGAAACCAGGAAAAATGAGCAGCAGTGTTTTGTAGGACAGGGCACAGGGAAACCCCCTTGAAGAGCCTTTGCCTGGGTCTTCTTTCACCAGGGGACACGAACTCATTAAAAGGGGTTTTCCTGAAAAAATAGAGTAAGTGCCATGGCGTTATTCGGAGGGGGTCAACACGAGGGTCCTTTCAGCCCCTGTTTGGATACGCATCCCCCACGCACACCCACGCCACAGGAGGAGAGCACACGGGGGCGCGGTGGGAGCTGTGAGTGACACAGACCCAGAAATCGAACATCTAAGGAGAAAACGGCAGAGAACTGCAAAGCCGGCGTCACCCACAGCCAGGAACACCCAAGGCGCGATGCCCACACCCCGAAC
>NW_010419816.1:7149-7351 GCF_000710305.1 Buceros rhinoceros silvestris | reverse complement strand
GCCAGGCACACGCAGCTCTGCCAGGCATCTCTACCCAGTTCAAGTTTCCAGACACCAGAAAAGCCCCTTTTGCTTCAGAAAAGCCCCCTGCTCTCTCTCCCCACCACCAAACAAGGAGCAGGAACTCCCCGGGGCATCTCCACACCTGCAGGTCAGCCAGCAAGTCGTCCGGCCGGTGGCTCACATCAGGAGCTGCACACCG
>NW_010419816.1:5547-6959 GCF_000710305.1 Buceros rhinoceros silvestris | reverse complement strand
CCCCCCGCCACCCCAGGCAGACCCCCGTGCTCAGGAGAGCGCGTCGCAGCAGCTCGGCCAACAGCCAGATGCTGCATCCGAGCCAAACTTCCCCTGGTCACAACGCACACTGAGAAATTCCCAGGTAGGCGAGCGAGCCAGCCAGCCGGCAGCCCTGATGTAATGCCTATAAACTCCCCTCCCCTGACAGCTGGGCTTTAAAGTGCTAACAACCAAAAGGGAGCTAATTAATTTGTAGCATTACCCCTTTTAAAGGAAACCTCAGATCGGCAGCCACGATTTAACGATTCAGTAAGCTCATCATTGCAAAGAGCAGTCGGATTCGGTAATGCTCCATCCTAGCCCTGTGCCCAGCTCCCTCCAAGCCCCTCCCGAGGCCAGTTTGCCAGCTCTCCCCTCCTCACCCTGAATCCAGGCGCACAGGAGGAACCACGCCAGCCTCGAGGATCCCCCAGGACATCGAGCATCCTGGGCAAGCTCCCTCAGCCACAACTGTCAACAGCACCACAGCCAACTGCTTCTGTCCCCCAGGCAGGGAACACACACGCGGCAGGGCGTGGGGCAGACCTGTGATGGGGTCAGGAGGACCCCCCAGGACATCGACCATCGTGGGCAAGCTCCCTCAGCCACAACTGTCAACAGCACCACAGCCAACTGCTTCTGTCCCCCAGGCAGGGAACACACACGCGGCAGGGCGTGGGGCAGACCTGTGATGGGGTCAGACCCACGTGCTCAGACAAGCGCCCCAGGAGGAAACAGCCAAAGTACTGAACCGTCAGCCCACTCTTGGGGTCTGCTCCTCTACAGCCCCTTTGCTTCCAGAACTGGGCACCAGAGGGAAGAGGGGGAATGCAGCACTCTGCACTTTGACCTGGCCACGGTTCCCAGGCAGGGGCAGCACCGCATCTTTACAAGGCTGCCAGGACACGGCCTGATCCCGGGCAGAGCACCGGCAGCAGGCAGAGGCCACGGATGGTGGGTATCCGTCTCTCCCAGCCCACGCCAGCATCACCAGCTCCCCCGCAGCCCGCAGCTATCGATGTCCTCAGGACAGCATCGGGAGAAGCCATCAGTGGAGCTTGGCATGTTGGCAAGGCGCTGCCCGTGCTCCCTGGCCCAGCCAGGCGGGATGGTTCCTGTGGCAGCACTGGGTCCGGCCACACTATGTGCAGCTGCATCAAGCCTGCCCAGCCAGCTCCCGCGAGGACGGGGCACCGCACGTCCACGGCAGGCCTAGAGCGTGTGGAAGTGGCTGGCCCATGCCTGCCCTGCACCGTCTCAGGAACACAGTCACGCACAGAGTCACTACCAGCTGCCCTAGGTCTGGGACCTCTGCCGGCATGAGCCGTGTGAGGAGCCCGAGCAACACCCCTGCGATGCAGCAGTCTTAGAAAGCTCTCTGCCTGCTGGGG
>NW_010419816.1:4153-5463 GCF_000710305.1 Buceros rhinoceros silvestris | reverse complement strand
GCCGAAGCACCCCCCGTGCGATGCAGCAGTCTTAGAAACCTCTCTGCCTGCTGGGGCGGCTCGGGCTGGGCTCAGCAGCCAACAGGCAGCCCGTCCTCTCCCTTGAGAAAGACAGCAGAACTGGAGCCTCCTGGAGCCCAGGCTCTTTAAGTCACCATCTGCTGCCGCAGACTTGCCGCCTCCCCTGCCCCATATATAGGTCAGGTCTGCCACAGGATTAGCCGGGGTGATTCGAGTGGTGTGAGTGTGTCTCCCACCGGAGGAACGCTCTGCCCCGTCCTCTCCCCAACACCCAGCGTGCCAACAGCTCACCTCCGTGCTCTGCCCGGCCTCTGCCCCAAATCCCAGGAGAGGAAGAGGCCTCAGATACTCCTCTCCCCTCCCCAGTGCCTGGAAAACAAGTGGGAAGAAACCAGCACCAAGCAGCCAGAAGCTCCCAGGCCGCAGGGGTGGCAGCAGGAGCATCCCCACCCTACCCAAGGCCCAACACTAGCACCAGGGGACACAGGACACCCCAACACCAGCAGTTTTCGCAAGGTGAAGAGCTTCTGTGCTGGGGAGATGGGGGTGCGAGGAGCGCCCTCCCCGCTCCGCAGGCTCGGATAGAGCCAAGTTGGCTGGCAGCGGAGGCAGGACGCCTTTACCACCATCACACGCCACCCACTCACACCCCCAGACTGACAGCACTCCCGTCAAACGCCTCCAGCCACACACACGTGGAAGATGCTGACATGAGGAGCGAGTAGCTGCACAGGCAGCGGAACTGATAACGCCCGGTTTCCTGTCGATCTCTCCCACGTGGATTCTCTGATGTCTAATAGCAAGGCTGAGCTGCACTGCAGAGGGAGAACAAGCAGCATCTTCCTCCCCAGGAGCTAAAGCCTGCAGAAAGCCAAGACCTTTGAGAGAGCTACCACACCTGACACCTACCACAGCTGACACCATCCAGTGAGTTCAAAGCAGAGAGAATACTCAAATAAACAGAAAGCTTGCACCAGCCTGCATAAGCCTGCATTTCCTCAGGACAGGGTAAATAATCTGCAGAGATATCTCCACCTTCCTTCGTTTGCCCTGGAAACACCAACATGACCTGAATAGCATGGCCAGAAGGCTGCTGGTGCAGCAGCCAGGTCCAGCTCAGGTACCTCTGTAGCTCAGCAGCACCGGGCAATGGGTTGTGTCCACCTCTCTCCAGGTGGACTCTGCCGTGGACAGAAGCATGTTGAACCGTGCTCCCCTCTGTCTGTCCTGGCATCCTGCTGCAGCCAGTTCTGCAGCTCAGTTATACATGGGTGCAGAGAGAAGAGCGG
>NW_010419816.1:3717-4045 GCF_000710305.1 Buceros rhinoceros silvestris | reverse complement strand
GGATGCTGCCACATCCATCCCCCACCTGCTGCCGGGGCAGCCTCCCCAGTCCTCCCCTTCCTTCCTACCGCGGTACACGGCGGTTCATGACTTCATGCTGCTCTGCCATGCACGGTTTAGTTCTCCTTTCAGACAGCTCCTTCCTGAACAGACCCAATCTCTCCTTGGGCAAAGCCAGCCCAGGAAGCAGGGATTCAGCTCCTCTCTCCATCCCCACACAGCATCTCTGGGAGTCCTCGGCTCAGGTGCCACCTCTCCTCAAGCACCCCTCCGAGCCCAGCCCGCTCGGTGTGCTGCGCGCAGCATTAACAGTGTCTGCCAAGCGAGT
>NW_010419816.1:1171-3603 GCF_000710305.1 Buceros rhinoceros silvestris | reverse complement strand
CCAAGACCAGGAGGTTCTGGGCTCCAGACACCTTCCCCACTGCTCGGCCGGCTGGGCTCGGGCAGAGCAGCAGCGTCTGGTGTCGCGGCTCCAGTGAAAGGAGCCAGAACTGGTGGATGGCAAAGAGCAATTTCGTTACCTCTCAGCAAAACGAGGTGTCTCTTGAAAGCACTAGTGACAGTCAGGAAGTTGGGTAGGGTGTTATGTTTTGCATTTTAAGAAGCCTGCAGGGACACCAACAACCTGCAAAGATCATTTTCGGAAAGGAGTTCAGAGAAATTCATGATTTTCAGCAACCATTTACCCTCTTTTGTTCTTGATTTAAAATTTGCCAGGAGGCTGCTTGCAAGATGCACCAAAACAGGCAGTGACCACTGCCTTGAGCGTGAAGGAGGCTTGCTGCGATACCTTCCCAGTACACCATCACAGCCCAGCGCCTGGGGATGGTCTGAAGAGCAAAAACATGACTTCCAAGCTGACAGCCCCTGTCCACAAAGCGCGACTGCGGTGACAACAGAGCAGCCTGGGGCACAGGAGCTGGCTGACCTCTGCTACAGCTCTCCCCAGTGGATTTTTATTGCTCGCCACTTTCCCCAAGCGCGGGCACAGAGAAAAAGGCAACTAAGACACTTGGCTCAAAATGCAAATGCAGCCAGGGAGCCCCACCAGCACAGCAGGTAAAAGACAACCCTCCAGAGGGTACCACGACGCAGGGCTGGGGGGAGGAAGGACCAGAGCTCCCTTCCTGGGTGTGACAGCAAGAGGTGCTGGAGGCCTGGGTCACCAGCACACAGGCTGGCCAAAGAGGAAGCAGCTCCTAACACACAGCGTCACAAGTCAGTCCTCCGCTCTGCACAGCCGAGCTGAAATCCCTCACCCTGCTTTCCAGGGCAGCCAGGGGAAGCCCACAGCCACAGCTTCGCAGCCAGCCAGGCCAACCCTCCAGGGGCTGGGCTGGAAAATAATATTCCCAAGGCCTGTCGCGAGCGCTGCTTGCCTTGCCCTCTGCCCTGCCAAACCACCCCGCTCCAGCACACCCAGACATCCCATATCGGACACAGGCTCCCATGGGCTGCTCCTGTCCTCCAGGAAGTGGCTCCTGCCCTGACAGGCTGAGGACCTGCAGGTGCGAGGGCGAAGGAAAGGATAAGCAACCTGGATAAGTGGCTCTGCTGCCTGGAGACTTGGCAGGCTGGCTTCTCCCAGCACCCCTGCAAGCTAACAGCACGGATTCACGCTGCTCGCCTCTGGATCTGACCTGTCCCAGGGAGCCACGTGACACCCCCATGCAGCTCCAGGACCTGGGTCTCCCGAGTTCCTGCCGCACCAACGTCAGAGGGTCTCCGGGAGGGCTCCCCAACATCAGCAGCTTCCTCAGACATTTTAGCAGCCTCTGGACACGTCAGCTTTGCACCCTATGGGCTCTGCCTGCCTAGTAGGTACACAAACACCTTGGTCAACAATTCACCTACACTGGGCAGGTGACAAATCATGTCTCTCCAGCTCACACCAAGCAGGGAGCCAGGGGACAGTGGCACCATGCACTGGCTCCTCAATTCAGAGATGAAAACCCAAAGGGATCCAAAAGCTCCATGCTTTTCTGCCAAAAGCCAGCACCGCGCCGCTCGCCGCCGGCTGCCCATCCACCACGTCCCCAGCCACGTCCCCAGCTGTGCCCGCGGCCAGCCTCACGTGACGGTGAAGTGGATGCACACAGGAGGAGTGGCTGTAGTGACAGCATTACGGCTTGTGTCCGACACACAGCTAAGCCCAGCAAATCCCAGCGCTCTGCAGCTCTCATTTACAAACCCCACACGCTCTGCACAGGTACACAGGCTTCAGTGAGAGCTCGGTGCCCGTGACCCCAGCGAAATGACACGTGGAGGGAGACAGCCCAGTGAGCACAGGGCCCCTGAACTCTGCGACGTCCCCCAGCACAAGGACAGGCCTAAACCAAGCACCAGGAACAAGGAGAGCTCTTCTTAGACCAGCCCCTGTTCCAGCTGGGAGCTCACCTCCCCAGGGCCAGCCCTGCTGTGCTATTTCAGCACAGATGTTCCCACCGGGGAAGCAGGGACACCTGGCAGAACAAGCAGGACTTCACCCCATCCAGCTCCGCTCCAAGCAGCTTCACTCCACTCCCCACCGCTGCCCCGGGGTGGCAGGACTTCGCAGCTCTGCAGACACCTGGATGAAGCGCTGTGAGCCAAAGCCCAGGCCATACCTGCTGGCTGTTATTTCATTCCTTTAACAGGTCCATAAAACAGGGGTAATTAAATCTCCCCTAAACTCTCTTCCATTTAAAATAAAAATCTATAGTGCCTATTTCATTAGCTGGCTCTGGGTTTTACAGCTTGATCAATTCCCCTCGCAGAGCCCTGGTCCCGGGCAGGCAGACACAAACACACAGCGGGCAGCTTCCCCGGCGGAAA
>NW_010419816.1:564-1062 GCF_000710305.1 Buceros rhinoceros silvestris | reverse complement strand
GGCAGACACAAACACACAGCGGGCAGCTGCCCCGGCGGAAATCGATGGGGATTCACAAAGTCTCCTCTCCCCACCCTTTGTTCCTCGCTCCCCAAAGGGCAGCCACACGGTGTGGCAGGTCGGGACGACACGTTTCACCGCTCAGGGGAACACCACTGTCACACGTGGCTTCAGAGGTCAGATTTAGCACCTGGCAAGTGCAGAGGCAGCAGCAATGCTCCACCTTCAGTGAAGGGAGAGCCCCACGGGAGGCTCCAACAATGCAGCCATGACCCTAAAGGTGAGGTAGCCCAGCACACGGGGGGAGGGGGGTGTGGGGGGTGTGACACCTTTCCGCTCGCTCCAAGGTGAAGAGGGACGAGGCTCAGCTCTTGCAGCCAACAGCTGGAGTCAGAGCCCTCCACAAGCGTCAACTGGGAACCAACAGCAGCTGCCACCGTTCTGACTTCCCCTGCTCATGAAGCACAAGAGACTCGTTGCAGAGACCCGAGCGCACAG
>NW_010419816.1:0-397 GCF_000710305.1 Buceros rhinoceros silvestris | reverse complement strand
CCTCCCCGCCTGCCCTGCCACACACCACCTTCCTCCCACCAGTGTGCCAGACCAGTGGCTGGAGCAGCCGGGGCTCCAGATGGCTCTTGCCTCCCCTGTGAGCCTCCCCCTCTGCTGCAGGGGCGAGCTACTGGCTCCTGGCAGCAGACGGAGGGACACCAGCAGCAGTGAGGGCTGCATAGACAGTGGACAGGCAGAGCACCTAGCCACGGCATGGAGATGAGCACCTGGAGCCAGCACCCATCACACCATTTCACTCCACTCCAGACACACATCCCTCCCTCCTGCCTTTGATCAGCCAGAAGGAAGCACAGTGCCACAGTCCCCATCCTGCTGATGCCAGACACAGCATGGAGGCAGCCCCAGCCCCAGCGAGCTCACCCCAGCCACACAATGC
>NW_010419815.1:0-205 GCF_000710305.1 Buceros rhinoceros silvestris | reverse complement strand
CCCGGCCAGGCTCCATGCGCCTCCCTCCCGCTGCAATCCCTGCAGACGGATGAGCAGCGGTGCAGACCACCGCGGTTCACCCTGCTGCACGCCTGCGCTGCGCAGCCTCTCCACGACACCGTCCCCAGCCCGATGTGGGGAGTCCCGGGGGAGCCCAGAACAGCACCAAGGCGGCAAGAAACGGGGGAGCGGAGCGCCAGCTGGA
>NW_010419814.1:1146-1561 GCF_000710305.1 Buceros rhinoceros silvestris | reverse complement strand
CACAAGTCTGAACCGGCACCAAACCTCTGCCGAGGCGCCAGCAGTGACTTCCCAGCACCTCCAGTTTGGGACACTTCTCTGCACTGAATTCCCAGTTATCCCGAGTTTCTCATACCCGCTCTTGCCCGGACCCGAGCAGACTGCCCAGCACCGGGATCGGCCCCGGCAAAGCCAACAAGCACCCAGAAGCGCTCAGGCTCCCAGTCGGCAGGAGCTGCACACCCTTCTGGAGCATCCCCCGTAGCGGGAACCATCTCCCATGTCACAGGTCAGCCTGCGACAGCTGCTTCAGCCTTTGGTCCCAGGATTCAGGTTTTGCAGGCAATCGTGGCAAGAGCAAAGAGAGCGGTGCCCAGGATCTCTCTGCCAACAGCTCGCCGAGGGACGGGAGGCAGCCGCACCCCCGGGGACAACA
>NW_010419814.1:651-996 GCF_000710305.1 Buceros rhinoceros silvestris | reverse complement strand
CACCCTCCCCCCCCCGCCGCCGTCCTCTGTGCCCTCCGCACTGCTCTCCTGGAGCTGCCAGCAGGATTGTCCCTGCCCTCGCCTGCACCGCGCCAGCTCTGTCCATCAACCTTCACTTTCCAACACTTCGGCCACCCGGGATTTTTCCTGACAAGCAGGATGGCTTCGTTAGGACCTCGGCGCCTCCAATTTATGATTACTTCATTGTTTGATTGGTTTCATCAGCCTGTCATCATCTCCCTCCCGAAACTCTTCCGCCAGCGCCGGCAGCATCGCACGTTTGGGATCTGCAAAGACAAACGCCCCGAGCAGCACCAGCCCATCGTCCCCTGCTGCCCATGGGCA
>NW_010419814.1:0-392 GCF_000710305.1 Buceros rhinoceros silvestris | reverse complement strand
TCCGGTGGGGGGGCTGCGTCCGGTGCCACACAGGACCCACAGAGCCAGAGCTGCTGCAACCCCGCAGCCCCAGCATCCCCCCCGGCTCCCACCAAGGGGGCCGCTCCCACCTCTGTCCTGCCTCGCCTTTGCCTCCTCGCCCCCCTGGCAGCTCCTCTGGCAGCATCCTGGGCAGGGCAGGTAAAGACCCCGCTCATGGCCACGCCAAGAGCCAGCCTTGGCACGCGGGCACCCAGCTCCTGGGCTTCGCCTCCGGCAGACGACACCCCGACAGCACATCCAGTGCAGAGGGGTGCCAAGACCAAACCATCCCGGCACCCCATGCTGCTCACCCATCCCCGAGCCGCGGCAGGACCCTGGCTGGCATCACCCACCCGTGGCCACAGCGCCCG
>NW_010419813.1:0-307 GCF_000710305.1 Buceros rhinoceros silvestris | reverse complement strand
CCGGTCCCCGCTGGGGTCCTGGGGGTGGCTGTGTCCCCTGTGAGGGTCCTGGAGGTGCCCATGTCCTCATGAGGGTCCCCGTGTGGGGCCGGGGATGCTGGGGTCCCACGAGGTTCCTGGGGACATCAGGCCCCGTGACTGTGCTGGGGACGCTGGCGTTCTCGCAGGTGTCTTGAGGACGTCAGGTCCTTGCAGATGTCCCCGTGAGAGTCTTGGGGACATCAGTGTCCTCACAATGTTCGCAGAGACATTGGTGTCCCCGTGAGGATCTGGGGGTGTTGGTGTCCCTGTGAGGATCTGGGGGGTG
>NW_010419812.1:496-2776 GCF_000710305.1 Buceros rhinoceros silvestris | reverse complement strand
CTGGTGCCCAGGGTTAGTGGGCTCAGCCCAGGCTCTGAGCAAGACCTGCTGAGGATGTGAGAACCGCCCCCGCTCTTCACCCCGGAGTGCCCCAGCCTCTAGGCTCTGCAGAGGACGGGGGAGAGCTGGGCTGGCGTGCCTGGTACCAGTGATAGCTGGGGGCTTCCCCAGGGCTTCGTGCCATAAACCTGGGGTGCAGTAGAGCTCTTGGGGGAAACATAGCTGGGGAGCTCATTGTCAGGGGCTGAGGGGACTTTCAGGAGGCTGGAGAACAGGCAGAACAGGGACAATGAGGCATGTAAGTCCTGGCTAGGGCACCATTCAGACAGTGCAGACCTGCTCTGCCATGAATAGATGGAAAAGGAACTGCACTTGGCATGGAGCGAGAAGCAGAGAGCTGGGAGGAGAGCAGGAAAATACAGCTGGAACAGTGTGGTCAAGATCCAAGTGGCCAGATCCACCCTCTGCTGGGATGCTGGGGAAACTGAAACTACATGAAATTAGTAATTCACCTCTTCCTCAATGGCCTTTTCTGTTTGGAGCTCTCCTTTGCCTCCAGAGCTCCTGCAGCCACCCCAGGTCCTCTGGCTGACCACTGCTTCTGCCGTTCTTGACCTCTCCAAGGGGAGAGTACCAGCCTACTCAGCCAGTCCCCGCCCGCAAGTTTTTCCCAACCCAGGGATGCTCTTCACCAGTTCATGCCATGTGGTGTTTCCCAGTCCTTGAGATGTCTGCTCCTTCCCCTAATTCTCCGAGTCAGGGAGCTGAGCCCCGTGCTGAACTGTGAGGGCAGAGGGAGCCAAAAGGAACCCCAGTCCCAGCCAGGGCTGGGGAGGAAGGGAAGAGAAGGGAGAGGAGAGCAGAAAACATCACCAGGACTGTAGAGCGATCCGCAGAGGAGAGCAGAAAACATCCCCAGGACTGTAGAGCGATCCCCAGGGCCCCCCTGAGCATCTGCCCCCCGGGAAGGGTGGAGGGGTCAGGGCTCCCCATCCCGGAGCAGAGGCAATGGAGAGGGTTCTGGAGAGCAGGGAGTGCCTGGGCGAGGGGAGAAGCACCGATCCTTTCCGGTGGCTCCCAGCACAAGAGCTTGGGGTGTCAGATGAAGACAGAGGGTTCCCTGATGGAAGAAAAGACAGGGTCCTGCTCCTGTGCAGGGGTCCTTGCCCCAGCCATGGCAGGGCTCACACGTTAAATGCATAAAAGTCAAGCTCTTGTTTAATTACGTAACTGCAGGAGAGGAAGCTTTGAGAAAACCAGGGTGTTTGTAAGAGTTACTATGAATGTGCTGCACAGGAGTGTGGGGAACGAGACAGAGAGAGGAAAGGTGCTAACTGCCTGGCAGTTCTGAAGGAGAGAGAGGGAAGGTGTCTGGGCAGTGGGAGAGGAGGTCAGTGGCCCTGGGATGCTCACTGTGTCGCTCCCCTAACTCTCATTTGGATGGTCTCTGCCAGTGCCTTTCGGAAAGACTTCGTCGTTTCCAAGTATGTCGAGAAGAAGTATGCCAAGAGGAGCCCCGCTGCTCAGTGCTCCCCCCTCCCAGAAGCCGTGAAGCACAAGGACATACTGTCTTTGCTCCAAGCATATGCAGAGAACGTGGACCTGAGCAAGCCTGTGCTGGCCCCTCTGCAGGTACGGCCACCCCTCCTTAGGACAAACAGCTTCCGCTCTGCAGCTTGTCTGTAAGGGCCCCGGTGTCAGCGAGGGGACAGTTTTGTGATGAAAAAGGCGCTGTCTGTCAGCCAGGAGAAACTGGCAGGCTTGAGCAGGGCGAGGAGCATTATGGCAGAGGGAGATTTTCTGGCTGTGGCCCCACAGCCCTCCTCGCGCTGTGTGCGCGGGGGCCACGGGTCAGAACCACGAGCCCAGGGCTTTCCAAAGGCCAGTTTGTAGCTGAGATTCATGTGCAGACTTCTGAGCACATTTCCTCAGCACATCTAAGCCTCAGCGTAGCCTGAAAAATCAGGGCAGCACTTTTTCCTGCGAAACCAGAGTGTGGGTCCTCGCTGTAAGTGCAAGATGAGAGCAGAGCCCTAACCCTCGGTGCTGCAGGCGCTCCACCGTGCCACCCTGCCTCGCCCGCAAGGGAGACGGTGGCTGTCCTCCAGAGGAAACGTGAATGAACCAAACGCTGCGGTGGGCAAGAAGGACTGACAGTATGGGATGTCTTGGGACAAACTGGCAAGCAGGAGGCAGCTCTGCGGGGAGCAGCCATCGCACGCCCCGGGGCTCTGGTGGGATCATGGACTCGGCAAAGTTCAGCCACTCTCTGGAGAGAGA
>NW_010419812.1:0-342 GCF_000710305.1 Buceros rhinoceros silvestris | reverse complement strand
AAGGGGGTGGCTGATTCTTCTCCAGGAAGCCAGCAGCTGCGGCTCTGCATATATAAACGTGGGTTCCCACCAGCTCTGCAGAGACAGTCAAACCTGTTCGTCTCTCGGGGATTTTAAATGTGTGCCTGAAGCCCAGCACTCCTGTCGGTGGTGGTGGAGCAGGCAGACACAGTCTCACCTTGCTGTACTTCTCTTTGTTACAGGAGCCTGGGGAGACCCTTCTCCACCTGGCAGTGCTGTTGTCGGATCGAACCTCTTTGCGTATTGTCGATTTCCTTGTCCAGAACGGGTAAGCTCATGACAGTCCGGTTCCGTGGGGGGCTGCAGGCCTGGGAGCCCGGG
>NW_010419811.1:17708-22074 GCF_000710305.1 Buceros rhinoceros silvestris | reverse complement strand
GAGGAGCAGCTGAAGGAGCTGGGACTGTTTACCCTGAAGAGAAGGAGGCTCAGGGGAGAACTTACCGCTCTCTACAACTACCTGAAAGGAGGTTGTGGAGAGGTGGGGTCTTCTTCTCCCATGTGACAAGTGACAGGACGAGAGGAAATGACCTCAAGTTGCACCAGGGGAGATCTAGGTTAGATATCAGGAAAAACTTCTTTACAGAGAGGGTTGCAAAGCCTTGGAACAGGCTGCCCAGGGAGGTGGTGGAGTCCCCATCCCTGGAAGTGTTTAAAAGACGTGTTGATGTGATGGTGATGGACATGGTTTAGGGACCCTGGCAGTGCAGGGTGAATGGTTGGACTCAAAGATCTTAAAGATCTCTTCCAACCAGATGATTCTGTGATTCTACAACTCAGATCTTAACCATCTCCTGCCTTTGTATTCGCGGAAGCTAATGAGGTTTTAATGTAACAGCTGGAAAGGGCAGGCCCTTGGTGTCACATTATATGTGAGCTGGTTCCAACTGTTTTTCATCTGAAAAACTGAAATTCAGTTACAGACCTTGATTACCCTGGGGGGAGTTTTCAGTTATCACATAGGTGTCTTGTCTGGCTCGATTGCTGTAGTGATCTGCCCAGCAAGGACAAAGGCCATTAGCATGGACATGTGCCTTTGAAACACCAGACGACTAACTCTGTGCCATTCTCCTGGAGAGGCACCTCAGCGTTCAAGATTTGCTTGTAGTAAACCTCAAGGCAATTAAGCTAACATCAGGTTTTTAATTGCCTTGGTTAAGCTGGTGCAGACCTCAGTGTGCGCGTTCATAAATCAATTTAAATGCAAGTTGTACCATCTCAGTGAAGTCTGCATGAAAGCGGCACAATTTGTGTGTTCCCCCCCCCCCCCCCCCCAAAAAATCAACGCCAAACAAACCTGCACCAGAGTTCCTTTTAAACAAAAACAAGAATCAAGAGAAAACAATCCTCAGTGACCCTTTGCAGACCCCCTGGGACGTGGCCCATTGCTCCCGCACGGGCCGTTTTGTTGTGCTGTGTCTGCTGACGTTAGCCCGAAGAAGGGTTCTTCACCCGGTGTGCCAGACACCACTCAACACCCCCAGTCAAGATTTTTATCTTTATTTCAATGCTATAGAACAGGGCGCCAGGCATCTAAAGCAGTCAGCACACCTTTCAAGAAATACGTTGAGTGTTTCATATTTTATATTTATTTTATATGTAACTAAGGAGAAGCCACCCCAAAGAGGTGATTGGTTACCTGTGCTTGCACAACAGAGGTTCGTCTGTGCACGTCCTGACTCCCATCTAACTCTTTATACTAAGGTTTTCTGTATTTCCATACAGAATCTCCTCGCAGAGGTGTGGGTTTTAGTATTACCGTTAGCTACGGGAACTTGAGGTTTTATCTTCATCCTGTCAGTCACCACCAGGTTTTTGGTGTGTCATGCCCAGCTACAGTTCCTGTTCAAATCTGTTTTGAACAAAAGCTTGACCACACAACAGATTCCACACCATTCCGTTCTAGGGACCCTCTGTTCCTGGTACCACAGTCTCAAAACAGAACCATCGTGGCTGCCTAATGTTTTGTCAATTTTTAACTCCATTTGACATCAAATACCCCCCTTTGAGACTTACAGATATGTTTTACATTCCCCATGAGTGTTAGCTCACAATTTTCCCCAGAAATTTTCCCCTAACTCTTGTTCTTCTGTTTTCTTGGAAAAGGATTGTCTTCTAATTTAGTCATCATTATTTTCTGAGGTTTTCCACTTTTAGAAAAACATAGTTGACTCTATGACCTGAAAAAGAACAAAGAAAATATAATCCTTCATTTGATGACACAATTGTGTGACGGTATCAGCTTTAATGATCCTGTTGAGATGACTTTCTACTCATCCTTGGCTTCTGGCATCAGGGCTGGACCCAAGAGTGGACCCAAGAGTTGATTCCCTCCATTTTCACATCTGTGTAGGTGGTCAACAGGACGACATAAAGTCCTTTCCACTTTTCTTTCAGCGCTTCACCTTTCCATGAATGTAAACTGAGTTCCCAGGCTGAGGGGAAATCCAGGGTCAAAGGAACTTGCTGATTGAGGAACCTGTGCAAAGACGTTAAAACACGCAAAAGGGAGAGCAAGTAATTTCTTAGCATTCCCTTCCCCTTGACGTGCATTTGAGCACTTTGAGATTCTAGACTTCTGGCTGGGTATGGGTTCCCACAGAATATTTCAAAAGGACTCACTCCTCTGACTTGTGGAGCAGTTCTAACTCTCATCAAGGCACTTGGTAAAACATCTGTCCATTTAAACTGACCTTCCTGACATAACTTTGAAATTGGTCTTTTAAGAGTCTGATTAATTCTATTTTCCCGCTAAACTGTGGCCTCCAAGGGGTGTGCAAGTCCCATTTAATCTGGAGAAATTTTGGTTCTCCATGGACAACATCTGAAATAAAATAGAGGCTGTTATCCGAGGGTAGTCCCTCAGGAATTCCAGATCTAGGGATTAGTTCCTTTCATAACGCTTTAATAACTTCTCTAGCCTGATTGGTGCGGCGAAGGACAGCTTCTGGTCATCCTGAGGAGGTATCTACTAAAACGAGTAGGTATTTATACTGTCTACACCGGCAACTCAGAGGAACGTATTTGCTAGCGTTCCCTCGGACCTAGTCCTCTTTTTACGTCACCTGTGGGTGGTTTTCTCTGTGTTTTGGGGTTATTTGCACGAGCTCGGCATGTTCCTGCTATTCCTTCTGCACTTGATTGCGGTTTTGGCCCTGTGGCATATCTCTGAACGCAGCTTATCACAGCATCGGCTCCCATGCGTGTGTCTTTGTGTCACTTCTCCAGGAGGATTTGGCTGAAGTGAGAGCTTGCTCATTTGGAGTGATCCACCATCCTTCTGCGTTCTTTGGTTGTCTTAGCATTTCCACCAATCAGTCTTCCCTCTGACCCTCTCTTCCCGTCATGGGGTGAGAAAGGCAAAGATTGCTTGGCTTTGTTTATCCACTCAGGTACGAAAAAAGTAATCTTTCAAGTCCGTAATGGTAAAATAAGCATTTCCAGGTGCTGAGGTTAGCAGGTGTCAGGGTTTGGTGCAGTGGGGTGTACGTCCGTGGTTATTTGATTTATTGCTCTTAAATCCTGCACTAGTCCATACTCTAGAGAGAAGGCGGCTTCTTTACTGGTAGGTGTATTATATTCAGATCGACATTCTCCAAGCAGCCCATACTGCATGAAAGTATTTATGAAAGGCTCTAATCCTTTGTGTGCCACCAGTCTAACAGGGTATTGATTTACCCTTACCCGTTTTGC
This sequence comes from Buceros rhinoceros silvestris, assembly GCF_000710305.1. Lineage (NCBI taxonomy): Eukaryota > Metazoa > Chordata > Aves > Bucerotiformes > Bucerotidae > Buceros > Buceros rhinoceros. The sequence continues at coordinate 18,760 of NW_010419811.1, read as the reverse complement.
CTCTGGTTTAAGTTCTATTTGAATTGAAGTCACGATTTTTGCTTTACCTGGTTACTTCAAGACCCACACCAAAGGAATTACTGCATTCAGCACCATGTCCACTATGTTGTTTTCAGGCTCGTCCGAAGTCCTGTGCATCAGCAAGCAGATGTGAGCCTCCCATGCTGTTTCTTGTGGGATGTGCAATTGTACAGAGCTCTCAGAAAAGGTTATTTGAGATTCACTGTATGTAGTAAATCCCATCCTAACAACGGAAGGGGCATTCTGGCGTGTGTAGAAACTCATGAGTCAGTTTAGTACCTCCAGTTGTACACGCCACAGGCTGCGAGAATGGCCATAAAGTTCTCTTTCCTGCTGCCCCAACAGCTGGGGGTGTAGTTTTGCTTAGAGGCCCTTTACAGCTAGTTACTGTGGATCGTGTGATTCCACCACTCAAGAATCACAGAAGGTCTTACACACAAAAAGGTCACCAAGGACACATCACGACACAACACCCGGTTGGTTATCTAATATTACAAAAGTTCGTTTATGCATGTCTTGACTCCTGTCCAGCTCATCACACTGAGGGGGTCCTACATTTACATAAAAAGTCTCCTCCTAGAGGTGTGTTTTTTGGTACTATACTGTATTATAATCAGCTTAAAGGTTACATCTTGATTCTATCGTCCATCACTAAGTCTTTGATCAGCCTCGCATTCTGTTACAGCTTCTACCCAAACCTTATAAAAACAACATTAGGACCTAATACTAACAGTGGTTGACTAGGAACTAATTTCAGTGTTCTGATCTTGGAGACCTTTTGTTCTAGTTGCCATGGTCACCAGACTGACTCTTCATGGTTACCTAACTTTGTAATTCTGCACTTGCCCGATTTTGGTAATTTTAAACTTTTTCTTGATATCATTGATGCATTTACTGAGTGTGGAAACATGGGGGAGTTATATCTTGTGGAGAAGGGGAGCTGCGTGGCAGGGGGAGCTGGAAGGAAAGCCTGGGCACTGGGCTTTGCAAAGGGCAGTGCTGCTGCTGAGCCGCAGAGGAGCAGAGAGATG
>NW_010419811.1:15600-17504 GCF_000710305.1 Buceros rhinoceros silvestris | reverse complement strand
CATTTGGTGACGGGTCCTGCCGGTGCCCCTCTGCTTCCAGCTCAGGAATCATCAGCAGAGAAGCAGGAGCCGCTGCTCCAGGTCTCCTGTTGGTCAGTGTCCCACAGCATCCCACTGTGCCCTGCCTCAAGCTACAATAAGGTGTTAATCCCTTCTTCTCAGGTGTGACCAGGACAGCTTTGCCTTGAGCAGAGCCAGCTGTACATTACCTTTCTTCACCGAATCCTAGTGCTTTCACCTCAAGTCTCTTGTAAGTCCAGCTTTGATTCAGTGGTTTTATCCTCATGAGATTTTTCCGGATGGAAAGGGGGAAAACAAGCCTTCCTTCTCTCTGCCATGCTCCATTAGCTTACACCTCCCTGCACGGAGTTTCCCTCTCCGTCCCCTCAGCCCAGCTACTCTGCAGACTGCATGACTTCTTATGGCTCCTGGGGAGAGAAGCAAATGCTTCAAAATTCAGAACAAAGCTGTGATCAGTCCTGGAAAGAAGGAAAAAAAGACACTTGTCTGCTCCTGCTCTCACCTGCAGGGACTCTGCGTGGCCAACCAATGCAATGGGTGAAATAGCCTACAACCCCCTTGGTTCTCACTCTCACTCTTACTCCAGTTTTTGTTTTTCTTTGTTTTTCAGGATGTTGTTTTTAGAGTTAATCAGCCAAAGAAGTCTGGGAAGAATAAACACGGCCACAACAAATTACTAAGCCTTTACATGGTGACTTTTTGCCATGCTGCTCTCACTGCTTCCTCCTCTGCCTGTGCCCAGGACAGAGCTGGGGTGCAGCACTGCTGAAAGCTGCCATGTCCGGGGAGAAGACAAGAGCAAGGGGAGCCTATGAAAAGCATAACTTGTGCACATCTCTTGCTCATACAGGAAAGAAGGACATGTTCTCCCGAAAAGCTCTAGAAATTACTTAGGACAAGGTTCTGTGTAAGCAGCTGCTCAGCAGTGAGGAGTCCTAGTGTCTTACGGCACTGCAGTTTATTCTTTTACAGGCAGATTGTTCACCAAGAGCTCTTTTTCTGTCTCGCTATTAATGCTAGTTACATAAATACAATAACTACTGTAGGAAAGGACAGGGAGTACACCGCAATCTTGCCTTCACTGAGGTCTCCAGGGCTGCAATTCCTACAGCTGTGAAGAAGCTGCAATGTCTCCTTAGTTCTTGCAATGCTCAACTATGGGATCAGATAACCATCATTTAATAATGCACATAAATCTCTAATAGCTGGTTATGATGGTGTGAAAACTTGTACCCATCTGTGCTAGAGAGGACATCCTGGGTTTGGGTAGCTAACAAAATATGAAGCAGAAAAGAGTTACCATGAATGAACTGAGCTGTTCCAAGAGTCCGTGTGTGCTCTGAGTGTACACATGATGGGTTGTAGTAGTGCAGTCTATGCACCATGACTTGTACCTTGCTCGTGTAAGTGATCTTAGAATAAGCTTCTCTGAAATGTGTTAGGAAGGGCAGACAGGATGGCCAAAACAATTCAGTTCTGCATGTCAGAGGCTTTGATTAAGAGACACTGCCTTGAGGATCAATTTGGGTTTTGGAACATACTGAGTATCCTGGAGGTGGTAGATGAGAAGTTACAGGATCTGTCAGATTCTCTCAAATGGATTTTGGGTGGGAGCTGGTGAGTAAGGATGCTCTGGAGGAGGGTGCCAGCCTCAGGATGGCCAAAACAATTCAGTTCTGCATGTCAGAGGCTTTGATTAAGAGACACTGCCTTGAGGATCAATTTGGGTTTTGGAACATACTGAGTATCCTGGAGGTGGTAGATGAGAAGTTACAGGATCTGTCAGATTCTCTCAAATGGATTTTGGGTGGGAGCTGGTGAGTAAGGATGCTCTGGAGGAGGGTGCCAGCCTCATCAGCTGTGTTAGCCAGCAGAAGCAGGAA
>NW_010419811.1:1211-15578 GCF_000710305.1 Buceros rhinoceros silvestris | reverse complement strand
CTGGTGAGAAAGGATGTTGGGGAGGATGGTGCAAGCCTCATCAGCTTTGTCAGCCAGCAGAAGCACGAATGGATAAAGAAAACCCAGATAGAAAATTCAGAGGATAAAGGATTAATTTTTATTACTGCATCTGACTGAGTTTTAAATGTCTCTGAGATGTCACTTCGTTCTCCACCCTTACTTTCCCTCCTGAATCATCTGCCAGCTGTTTTCAGACAGCCGTGGTAAGGTCGGGGCTGGGGCTGTACCTGCACTTAGTAACGGGGAAAATCTCCATTCACGTGAGGACAGGAAATGTTTACCAGAACTAGGTTGGAGCTTGACTTCTGCTGGTCCAGAAGGAAAGGGAAAAGATGCCTCTTAAAGAAGACCAAGACTTTGAATTGCAGGAGGTCATTGTTGCATACACAAAACCTGTGCGAGAAGCCTGCAGGTGGAAGTGGACACGGTTGTGCAGAGTTGTAACTTAGGGACTTTATCACAAAGGCATCAAGCAAGTGTCTCTTATATTGATATCATACTTACATGTTTTTTCTTTCCTTCTCCCCCCTTTTCTTAATTGGATGTCAGCCACATGGCAAGGCTATTCTGTTAGACAAGCTGGGAAATGACAATGACAGGATTATAATTAAGTGCCAGGACATGCAGCCAACACAATTACCATGCTGTTATTACACTGGGTGATGTGCTAAAGAAGCTCATAAAAATGCTGTAAAGACTATAAATCACGGGACACGTATGCTGTTGGGAAAGTAAATGTCTCCCCTTTTGCTCATGCCCAACCAGTGCTAGATAACTCCAGTGAAAGAGATGTTTTCTTGCACTGACAGCTCTCCTGCTTTCAAATGACTCTAGAAGCAAGCAGGGTTTGTTCTGGGTTTTTTTCCTAGCTTCATGCACGGTGCTCAAATCTTTGCAATTTTTAGGCTAGTATTTCCGCTCTGTTCTCAGCCATTGCTTTCCTTCGTACTGCACTGTTACGTCATGCATGGCCTTACGGTTGTCAGGCTCCTCTTGGCTTTGTGCAGGCATCTGTCACTGCTGGCAACACAATCCTATCCTGCTGACTTTCTTGGTTATCTTCTTGATGAAATAGTTAAACCAAAGGAAGTCTGAATCTTCTCACCAGAGCAAGGCTGAAGGCAGAAGACCAGGAGAATTCCTGTGGAAGATGCCAGTAACGCAAAACACTGATTAATAGCATTCGCCTCCAAATTGCTGTTTTATTCTTCAGATTAATGTGAGTTTGAGGTTTGTGCTTGACAACATCTACCTTGAGTCAAAGATATTTTGACATCCAGATCAAAAGCGGAGTTGCTCTGTTAGATCTTTGGTCTTGCAGCCCTTGGGCCTGGAGTTGAGTTGTCTGAAAAAGCAAACTCCCCAAAGCAGGGCTGGTCGGGAGGAGCTCTGATGCTTTCCATGCCAAAGGCAGTTCTACGGAAATTGCAATGCTTCCCCACATTGCTGTTTTGATAATATTTTTGTTTCGGATCATCCTCTCCTTAGAAAAAGACCATTCTGATATCTTCAGAAAAATGACAAAACCTTTTTCATCTTTTAATTGGCACAGCTTTCTGCTGTACTGCACAAAGCTGGAATTTCAAATGGTCGAATTTTATCAGTGCGAAAAGCTCAGCACTTTGAAATGTGGTGTAAAAGAAGTTACATTTTCTCCACTGTCTGTTTTGATTTTTGATCTAAACATTCTGGTAATTTGAACTGTCTGAGCATATGTAAGGCTTTGAATTCTGGCCTAACATGCTAAATTTGCAGCCCTTGATGTGCTCTTGGTATCTCAGATCTGCTCCCAGCACCTCCGGTACCTTAATTCCTCTTTCAAGGCTAGTCAAGGGCAGCTTCTGTCTGTCCAGACCACAGACTGGCTCCCTAACTCTGCAAAACACCCTGTGCTCCTCTTGAGCACCATTGCAGGATCAGGCCCTGAGACCTCCTGGCTGGACTCTCATCTCATTAAACTGAAGGAAGAGCAAAGAAAGGGGGTTTCTGCCAAGCCTGTATCGCTGCAGAGTTTGAAATATGGAGCTGGTGAACTTGATTCACCGTCCCCGTAGCTGATCAGCGTGGCTGTTTGCAAATGTTGCGCTGCCTCATCTCCATTCCTGGGAGTTTCATCAGTTTAATCTCGCCCCGCCATGAGCAGTTCCTCTTACTCTGCAGTTACCTGATGCGTGTTTTGGGAGCGCAGTCTGAGCCAGCTCACGGAGGCACTGCAGCTTGCAGGACTCGAGTGAAATCTCCCAGCCCCACCTGTGCTGGCCCCAGGCATGCAGCGGTGTGTCTCTGCAAGCTGCCCGTGTGATAAGGGGTTGCTGAAAGGTATTGGTAGGGCCCTTTGTGATAAGGAGTTTGCCAAAGGCCATGGGTAAGGCTGTGTTGTTTCTGGCTGGATTTTTCTCTCGGTAAATTCGTATCACATTCAGTTGTACATAATGGAGGGAACTGCAGAGATGACAGGGCTTGATCATTACTTATTATTATTTAAGCTTACTTTTATAAAAGGCAGGACAAGAGGCTGCTGCCTGACATTTCAGTCAATTCCTTTATTTCATATTTTAAAACATAATGAGGAGCCTGATGTACTGACTGGCAGCTGCAGGCCAGCATCTTACTCATCACAAGATTTAAACGCAAGGGGAGTTGCTCATTCAGCACTGGTCTCCCGCTGGGACCTTACAGGAGTCTGTGAGGAACAAAAGACATGTACATGCTGGGGAGGATTTGCAGGGCTCTTCCATAGGTGCAGGGATTCAGGCGCGAAGGCAGGGCACTCGTGTAAAAGTGGCTTCATCAGTACCATGCCTGGCTGATGAGTATGACTGTGCTTGGCACGGGGTAGTCCCAGCACACACGAGTGCTCCTGTGAGCTGTGAGGGCTGTGGAACAAGCGTGGGGGCAGAGCTGTCTACGTCTGTGCTGCTCTCTGATGGACAGACTCAGAAGCTTGTGCCTATGTGCCAAAATCAGGAAAGAATGTCCTCATGTAGTGGTCACAGTGCCCCTCCCCAGCCCGGAGGAGTTTGCTTCTGCCTTCACCTCTCTACGACCAAGTGCCCACAGCAACAACCGTTCAGCTGTGGGGTTTCTTTAAGTTTCTATCCGCCCTCCATGCGTGGAAGGGAAGGAGAAGCTGGCGGTGTTCTGAGCCCAGTGCTGCTTGGCTCCAGCTAGAGCTGTAGCAAGCACTGCCTGCGGATCCCGTGCCCACGCACGGCCGCCAAGGTGGTCCCTCTGCACTCCCGGCTCAGCAGCTGCTATCTTTGGATCCCGGTAGTGTCGCTGCCCTGCGGCTGCCTCTTCTTCCCAGCACTGCTCCTCTTGCAGGGGCCTGTTTCTGCTGATCCTGTTTTTCTGTCCCTGGTATATTTTTGTCATCGACTGGCTGAGTGGGCGAGTTCCTGGGTTTGTTGCTCCAGCGCTCTCTGAAACGCGCTCACGCGGGAGGGGAGCGGGATGCTGCCAGGCTCTGCCGCTCGGCGGGCAGGGACTCCTGTGGACTTGCCTTGAGCAACGCTCGCTCCCCATGGCGTTCTCAGCTCCTGAAACAAACAGAGCAGCATCCGGTCTTCCCTTCTGTGCTGCAGCACGAATAGTTGAGTTACATTTCTGGAGTGACTTCGGTGAAAGGAAAAGCTATTAATTAACTCTCTAGCTGGCAAACGTTGCCCAGCAATGCGGTTTACCGCAGCCGTGCTGCAGCAGTACTGGAGAAGATATATACCTGGGTCTACGCAACGTATTCCAATGGATACATGAAACATGGCTTTTGCAGGAGTGTCCTTGTCCCTTATCACCTCTTTACAGAAATTCTTTTTTAATGTCCCATCCCTTTGAAATGTGATTAAGTATGAATTCCAGTTTTTTCTCTTCATTTCCTCTTCCCTCCGAGTGCCTTTCCAGCCATCTTGGTTGTGGCATTTTTGGGTTTTGGTTTTTTTTTTTTTTAATTGAGATTTGGACTTGCAAATTCTACATTTCTCCCTCTCTCTTTTTTGTCAGGTAACTTTTTTTATGATTTCTGATCACTGAGAGTAGGCAGAGGCCATGGGGAATCCTTTCCCTAGCCTGGGCACTCGTATATTCTCAATTAGCCCGTGTGGCAACATAGATTGCTGAGCTCAGATGATGCCTCTTGGTCTGTGACCAAGGTACTCAAGCTCACGTTTCTGTCTGCTGTCCACGCCACACAGCAAGGAACAAAGTGAGCAGACGTGAAAGATCATTGGGTTTTATTCACACGGGCTATTTGAAAGTTTGCCCTAAATATCTTCTGTTGGGGTGAGGGTGGGAAATATCTGGAGGCAAGGAGCAAGGACTTGTTTATGTGGCAGCTGACTTTGTCTTCAGCTGTCACTGATCCTGGAAAATTTACGCATGAAAGACCACGTAAGATCTTGTAAAGACTTGCAGGGTGGGAGGAGCAGACTCTGCTTTGGAAGGATTCAGGGAGGTTTTCTTCCTTTACATCTCCTGCTGTCAGCTGAGTCTAAAAACGTTTGTGTTCCCCTAATTGTCGTGTCAACGAATATAGAAATAATAGTGAGACAAGAGGCGTCAGTGGGATTCAGCGCTTGTGTTTGCCAACCAGAAGGAACTCAGGGTGTCAAACTTCAGAGCTGAGTCATTTTAGAGAGGGAGAAATAGCAGAGTAAGATGGAGAGCTGATCCTCAGCGCGGCTTGAGCTTTACATCCGTCCCACGGCTCTGGTTTCAGTGCTGAATCAGAATCAAAAAATCATGGCTGAGATTCAGGCCTTTTTCTTCTCCCTTCCTTTCCTCCACAAAGGTTCAGGATGACAGCACCAAATGACCCTCATTAACTACATTGATAAACTGCAAAATTGAATTCAGGGGAGCAAAAGGTCAGCAGAAGCAACTCCCTTGAGACACAGGGTCCTCCCGCTCCGGGATTCCCCAGGATTCTGCTACTCAGGGTGCAGTGAGGGACCCGTCAGGTTCTGGCGCTTGCACAGCTGCACAGGAGGAGGCAGGAGGCCCGGCATGAAAGGATGGCTTGCTGAGATAGGGGTGACTCTCTGGTTGCCCTTCATGAGAATTTAAGGAGGGATGGGAAGGACTTGGAGATGTGTTTGAGGGAGGAAATAGTAAGAGATGGAAGAGAAGATTTTCTTTCTGCGGACTGGAACCCAGGGAGATGGAGCATGGCGCTATATGAGGACATTCAGACAGAGGAGACCGCATCAGTGGTATCCTCAAAGGGGAGAGACAGCCGGAGCACCATCAAGGTATAAATAAAACAACAGGCAGAATAATTGCTGGTGGCATTCAAATGGGAAACTGAGGCAGATCTGTTACACATCATGAAAGGGTGCTGCCAATGGAGGTCTACTCTGCAGTTGCTTAAGTAGTGCAAATAGCAGACCAGTGTGTGCTGGTCACAGTGGTGCTCAAGCTGTGCCCAGCTTGATGCTCTTCAGAGCTGACTGAGGTACAGCTGCAGCATGGGGAGTTTGTGCCATACCCTGCCAGCACGCGAAGGGTCCTGTGCTTGATCTCCTCCATGGGCCAGCACAGCAAATGCTGAGGTTTGGACTTTCTTGAGCAAGAGGCCGTTCTGCCCAGCTGGTGTGACTTGCAGTGTGTGCAGAGCCGCAGATGGTGTGTGTGGTACTAGGCTTAGCAACAGCCACAGAGGCAGGAGGTCTCCAGACAGCGGGCACAGCCCTCCGTGTCCCTTGTTGTGTACACAGTGTAAAAATCAATCCAAACAGGAATGGTTTACGTACAGAGCTGGGAATAGATCCGCCTCCAAGATCCAGTGCAGAATACTGACAAGTCTTCCATTTTCCTCCAGTTGAAGAGTTGTGCCAGGAAACAAGCCTGAGGAAATCAGCAGTGGATTTGGGGTCAGACACCGTTACTGCTGTATTGTCTTGCTGCTGCTGCGTGCAGAGAGTTCCTGCCTCTTTCTCCTTCTTTCCTCAATAGATGTAACACCAGTGAAGATGCAACATGTTGTCAGTGGCCATGCAAAACTCATGTGGGGGTGGCTGGGGGGTAGTATGTCTAAATGACATGGCCATAGCGAGCTCTGAGATACCGGTGAGACCTGGAAGGCTGATTCCATTTGCCTCACTCATTCCTCCATTCCCTGAAGAGCTTTTTGTTTAGAAATTCAGTGAACAGCAAACACAGCCTAATTTGCCCAGTTGACTAGGAAACAGATATTCTCAAATAAATGACCTACTAAAAATAGCTTCGTTACGAGCAGGTGCACAATACTGTCACAAAACCTGTCCAGCTGCTTCAGGAACTTGCTGACCTTGGGGGCCAAAGTGTCTGGATGTTCCCTCTGTTGGAGAGCAGTGAGAGACAGGTGGGGTGTTGAATGATGCTCTTTAGCTTCTGTTGGCGGATAGGGTTAACCCTCTTCGCAACTGTGCTACCCTCTCTCAGGACTCAGCAGGCCAAGCAGGGTCCCAGTGATCCAACAGGAGCTCTTGGCATAACTCAGAATTGTCTCTGCTGTATCCAGCAGCTCAGGAGATGTCTCAGACTGGGGGGAATGGGGCAGCATTTGGAGGTTCCCCTTGTTTTAGTGTTCATAATTCTGGGCTTTGTTGGCAAATGGCAAGATAAAGCTGGGGCTTCATAGGAAAAGGGGAGACTTGACTTGAAAACTTGGGCAACTGGATTTGTTTGGCTTTTTCCTGTCAAGTTCTGCAACAGAAATGGCTTCTGTTGTGTCACCAGAAAAAAAAAGGAAAGTTTCTCTAGACTGTAGTTCTTGTGTTTTTAGGAGTGGGCACTTCTGTGGCTGTCTCTGACTGTTCAAAAGAAGCAGACCTGCTGACAGATCTTTCTCGATTCTTTTTTCATAGCTCTGCTCAGCACTTTCTCCTTCATCTTTTGACAGCTGATGTGCAGAGGAAAGGTCAGGAAATGCTGCTCTCGAATCCATTCCCGGGCACCGTCTCCCTCTCTTTTGCTCTCCATAGCTGATGTGCTCACAGCTGTGATGGGACAGATGTCACTTCATGACTAGCCCTTGCACTGGCTTCCTCCGGAGAAGTTATGCCTGATCTGAGTTGAGTGTGATGTATGCAACAGAAGAATAACACTGTGATTTCCTTGTATTTTAGGGAATTTGTAGCGTGTCCAGGACTTGTCTTCTTTCAGCAGTTGTGTCTGTTGAGGTCTGCTGTAGGTGCCAAGATAATTCTGCTTACTGCCTTGGATATATTCACACCTTACATTGGCTCCTTTATGCACCGTCCCCTGATCAGGATGTCTTCTGGCATCTCTGTTCCCCTCATTTGCAGTCACGGGAAGATGCTATGAGGGTGTCTGTGAGGACGCCTGGATGTCAATAAGCTGCTGTGATGATGGAGTACAGAACTAGCTTGGATGTGTGGAGCAAATAAACAGTGCTCGTGGAGGCTCTGCAGAGCAGATCAGTCACCTCTCCCTTCTGCCGTGCCTGACGTGTCCTGGGTTTTCAAGCCAGCCCTTTTCTAAACGACTTGCAGGCCACCACAGAATGATAATGCTTTAAAAGGAAAAAAGAAAAAAAGGCAAAATCTCTCTGTATATCCCATTTCAGACTTCCCTTTTCTTAGAAACAAACTCGATGGCGATACAGAAGTCAAAGATTTATTAATGGAAGTGCCCAGAGTACAATGTAACTAAGTGAATCTGAAGGGCTGATCTTCTCACAGAAGAGTTTGCTTAATGGTTCTATCTAAAGGATCTGTCCTGCGATAAGGATGCAGCGTTGAAAGGTGATTCAGAAATTAGTATAACCAAGGAAAGAACGTGAGAATTGCCAGGCTGGTTCAGAATCTTCTTGCTTAGATTTATATTGTGATTTCAAACCAGAAGTAGCTGCTTCGGAGCAAAGTATCATGACTTAATGGAAGAACTCGCCCACACATTGTATCTTCCCTGTCTTTAATGATTAACAATTAGTTTCAGGTCTGATGAACAAAGTTGAATGCTCCTTCCACAATAGTGTTGGTGTAGTTGATACGTAATAGAGTATTCTCTGTTAACGAAAATGTCAAGACTGCTTTCAAATCTCAAGGTTTCTCCTGTCTTGGTGAGTGTTTGTTGCACTCAAACTCTCTTGGGACAAGATATGGAGACAGTCTCTGGATTCCTTTTGCATCCTTTAGCATTCCCTCCTTTGACTTCCTGGACTGTTTTCTTCGGTGGATGTTAATCAGCAGAACTCCTTAATTTTCCCAGTATACTGGCACCCATCCATTCCATGCTTTAACTAAAATATTTACAATTCAATTATTTGCGTCTCTTTTTGAGCAATGATCCTGTTCTTTTCAGTTTACCTGCGTGAGCGTTTTCTAGATCTGTTACTGATGTCTGACTTCTTGCCATCTCTGATGTCCCTGTTTTGAGCCAGGATGACCACTGCAGCTGTAGTATTAAATCAGGCATCTCTATGTGCAAAGATGTGGTAGCTTCCTTGAGAGTCCACTGATTTTGCTGTCTTGTCTGTTCTCCTCTGACTCCGGAAGATCTAATCTCCCTCCTCTGCTCTAGGGCATTCTCATTATTTCATTTTCCTCCATATAATCTGTCTTTATTCTGAAAAGAAAAAGTCTTTTGTTTCCCCTACTTAAAAATCTGGGTTGGAGAGTCTGCAATACTGTTCTCTCGTGGTGAAGCTGAGCTACATGAGAGCACTCAAAGATGCAACAAGTAAACAAGTGCTGTCCATTGAAGAACTCCCCACCCCTCCCTGTGAACCTGCCAGGTGCATCTGCACAAGAGAAGACACGTGTCCTCAGCCTGGAACCATCTCAGGAAAAGAATGAGTGGAGCAAAGGAACAGCACGGAGTGGCTCCTGACACCTCCTGGAGAAAAGCCAAAGCTCAGTGCTGCACGGATGGCAGAAGCTTTTGTTCCATTCTGCATTTCACATTCAAACCCTTCTCGGCACGTAGACAGTCACGCTGGGAGCTTGCCCTCCTGGGCTGTGCTCAGCGTGTGTAAACCAGTGGCTGAAGGAGCATGACAAGAGTGTAGTGGGGCTCACAGTGCATGCCCTGAGCGTGTCTGACACTGCTGTTCTGCTCCACGAGTGAAGGTGGTCTCTGAGTCCCCAGAGCTACCTTTGCTACTCCTCTTGCTGTGAGATTCTGCTCGGGCTCCTTTCTGCCATGCTTCTGATCTAGGCACCTTATCGAATCAGTCCCTGTTTTCCCTTTTCCTTGAGAAGGCTCCTTGCTCTTCTCATCTCTCAGAATACACTTTCCCTCCTGGATTTCATGTGGATTGATTTCTTTCACCAACACAATCCCATTTCTGCGTTGACCTCTAGTTTCTTTTGGTTGGCAACTGTGAAATAGCAGGAGAGGAGTGCAGGAGGACCAGCAGCAGGTGCGTTTTGAAGCCCTGATCCAACCTGCAGAACTGGAAGATACAAGTCATTTCAGTAGTGCTTCCTCAGCTTTTTTAGTTTGCTACTTTGGAAGTAGCCTGTGTGAAAGTCAAGAGAAAGAGTTCCAGCCTTTTGCAGAAGGAGTTGGTGAGTCATGGTGTTCCCTCAAACTATGTGCTCTGGAAAGCATCAGGATTTAGGTGGGTTTCAGAGGGCGCAAGGATGGCTGAGCTTGGGAGGGATGTATTACACCTCCTCAGGACAAGCCTCTACACCTCAGCATACACAGTGGTTGTGCAAAACAACTTCTGTCTCTGCCTCCTAACGGACCTTCCCCTGACCTGCACTCACAGTGGGTTGGGTTTCCTCTGCCTTGTTAAAACATGTACAATTCTGTCTGTCCTACAAGGAGAAAATGGGACAGCCAGGAGGATTAAGCACCATTATTCTGTCATTCTCCCATCTTGGGAGCTGGGAATGAGTTTTGAGGAACATGGTATTCTCTAGTTGCAGAGTTCCTGTCTGAGACGTAAACAAGGCCATGGAGAAATGTGAGGTAGACTTGGGAATTCCAATTTTTTAAGGTGTTTCTCTTGCTCAGTTTTGGAATAAAAACTCTTCAACCATGTGGAAGGAACAACGTGTTTCTGAAGGTCCTTTGAGTGCTTGGACAATTTAGGGTATTAATATCATGGAATAAAACCCTGTGCATGGAGGCTGGTTTTGACAGATGACTTTGTATATAGTCGGGAGGCTGGAAACAGTTCTTTGTCCAGCTGTGCTCTCAGTGATGCTGATGGTCTGCTCTCCAAGGAAAGGGTAAGGAAAATATTAACCCCCCTAACCACTCCTTTAACTGCCACTCTTTAACTGTGGAGATGCTGGGATTTTAACTCTGTGCCCCAAAACCTGAGTATTTTAGATGGAGACAAACAGAATCTATTCTTTTCTGGCCTTACTGACAGCAGACAAATCAAACTGGAGCAGAGACAGAGCTTTTTTCAGCCACTGTCTGTCAAATGTAAGAACACTTTTCAAACTGCCTTAGAAAAATCAAAATGTTTAATCTAGAAAATCTCGAACCATAACATCCACCCATCCATCCCTCCTTTCTTTTCCTTACAGGATTAGCTGCTGACGCAGTGGAAGTCCATGTAGGTTGGATAATTCTAAAACATCATGGTTGGTGAGAGAATTATTTCTTCCCAGATACTAACTTTTATTTTCCTTACATCTATTGGTGACAAACTCACACTGACTCATACCTTACCGGCTACTCCCTTTTCTTCATTGAGACACGTTATTAGTCTGATTTACTCCCCATGAAGGAAATCTATTAACTTTTCAAGAGGTCTTGTGTTGGCTCCAAACAGCCACAGTAATCATGGTGCTGCACCCTGGTTCAGTCTTCATCTGTTCAGCCCTTTCATGTCTTATCACCTCATCCAGCTCCTGCCTGGTTTTGCCAGAAATGGATTTGGCCCAATCTGATAACTCCTGAGGCTTCTTCAGTTCCACCTTTTTCCAAAAGAGGAAAGTCTACAGCTCTCGCACTGTCTGAGTGAGAGTCTAAACCAACTACACAAAGTCCTCAACCCTCCATTTTAACAGCTGAGGTCTGTATACAGCTTGTAAACAAGATTTAATATTATTTTAAAAAATGTACCTCTAATGTTGAGTATTCAAACTTCATTAAAATACCAAGTATCTTTTTTTTTCTTGAGTTCAAAGCCTTGGACATCCTGAGCTTGAGGCTCCCACCGAGCTGCTGTCTTTGGAGAGGACAGTCTCCTCCCGAGTTCGACACTTAGTAGTTCACTGATTTTTTAACTTGTTCCTGTGTTGGGAAACAGCAAAGACAAGTATTTCAGCTCCGTTTCCCAGCTCTCACAGGACTCTGGTTCACCTGCTGCTCATTCCCTTTCTCAGGTAAATTCAGTTTAGTTCTCTCTCTGTAGGAGGAGAAAAAAGATAATTCCCGTTACAGCTCTGTGGATCTCTGCCAAGCCTGTGCTGGCTGTTCTGCGGGGCTTGGTGGCAGCAGACAGGTCGTGGTGAGGTTAAGACACCAGTTTTGCGGCACTGCTTAGTAATACCTGCCATTCATTGCATACACTAAATTCCTGTTGGCCAGAGAGCCAAAAATACGAAATTTTAAAATAAAACTTGTGATACAGCACTGAACTCTGTAGAAATAACCCATACGTGGTGCACACCATGCAACTCTGATTTGAAAGCCGACTCTTAAATATGGCTCTCCCTGGGCAGCCACATTCGGATTAAAACATCGACCCTCTAGCGCTTGGCATGGCAGAGCTCTGAGCAGTGCTTAAAATCTGCAGCGTGGCCCTGATCTGTCTCAAACGGGTGTTAAAGACCCACACTGACGACGCAGGCGTTTGCTTGGGTCACGCCTCAGCGCGGCCTCCCCAAATACGTGCCCTTTCTCCAGTGCTCCTGTTGAGCTCTTGCAACCTCCATACACGGCAAAGTGGTGCGGGGGTGAGAGCATCGCATTCCGCAGATGTCTGGGCTTTCTGCTTTGTTAAAATCTGTTAAATCTACACCTATTATTATAACATGCAAATTCCTGGGCTAAGTGGAGAAGGAAAGGCACATTTCTTTTCTTTTTCACAATCGTCTTTGCTAGTCATAGGGCAATTGGAATAATATGTTCTCTTTCAAATGAAAACAAAGGCATAAAAATAGATCTTTGGAGCTTAGAACAGTGGCAAGAAGATCTTTAAATAAAACCTCTCAGAATACTCTATTTTTGAAATTATTGCTTCAAATAGATTCACCACCTCGCCTTCCCTCCAGAAGATGCTTTGATCAGATCCAAAACTAAAGGACATCTAATCAGAAAACCTCTAGAGCTGTTTTTCTGATGGTAATAACTTGGCCAAAACTGAACATCTGTATATACAGACACACGTATATACAGTTTTCTTTGCAGTTTTCACTGAGTGCAGTCGTCTTCATTCCTGGCCACTGCTGTTAAATTGCTGCCGCGTTCCTCTGCAGAGAAGGCTGCATTTGGATGATATATGAAGTGATTCCAAACAATCCATTGTCCACAACAGTAACTATTTTTCTTTAAGGAAAGTCCCGTAGCTACAGTGTGAAGCTCATCAAACAAACAAAGCAGTGCCAAGCTCACTTGGGGATGGAAGAGGAAGAAAATCTCAGGACTTAATTGGTGCGATGAAATCAATATATTTTCTGGGCGATGTCCATGACCTTATTCTCTCACATGGAGGGTGAGGATGTGGGTCAGTGGAGCAGGCAGAGTGGCTACTGACCACTGAACGCTATGTATCCTCCTGGTTGTCAAGCAGAACAGCAAACAACCTCAGGATGCAACCTTTGGGAAGGCAAAACCATCTCAGAGCTCCCAACCCAGAAAGTGGGTACCTGAGGGGCGTAACGCTGCATCCTTGGTTCACCAGTAAGCAACCTGGCGATCCAAATGTACGTGTCGACTCCTGAAAATTAGTTTCTTTCCCTTTGCTCTGTGGCTAATGAATTACCATGGACATGTTTGTGCCTGTCCAATGATGATGCCGACTTTTCTCTGTAGTCCTTTTCTGCTCAAGGAAAATCCTGGATCTGAGCAATGGAATAGGTCAGAGAAACAAAAGCATTGCCAGGTTGGCAGCTAGAATTTCACACTCGAGCAGATTGTTGTTGCCATTCCAGCACCTCCAGCAGTGGGCTGGCTTGAGCACCAATGCTGGAGCTCAGCAAATCTAGCTTTTGGGTTTTGGCTTTTCTACAAACTCACTGTGTGAATTTTGGCAACTTGCTTAATTTCCCTGAGCACGATCCAAAACCCAGGGAAGTCAAGGGGAGTCTTTCCTGGAGCTTAAATATGCTTTAAACAGGCTCTTTAGGGCTCTGTTTCTTGTTGTATAACAGTAAACGGATTCTCGCTCATATATGGGTTGTAAACTCTGCATGACTGTTAGGGCAACAGAGCCCCGGTTGTGGTTGGCATGCTGTAATTTGAAGGTGAACATAACCGGTGACCACCCCACAGACACCGGAACTCAGCTGGGTGGCAGGCATCATCCTTCCAAATTTTCTGCTGCTTGTGTATGGCAAAAAGTGAAGCTGATTCCCACTGCCTGGAAGAACAATTCAGACAAAATTAAAAACAACAGGAGGAAGTGGTCAGGCACTTCTTCACGGCTACGGTTTGGCTTCTGCTCACAGATGCCACTAGCCCACAGGAACGATCACGTTCATGCAGACATTTCCCTTTACCTGCTTTCTGCGTATTCTGAGGAAATTGAAGAACTAACGGGGCCCTCTGCATGTTCCCCAGGCCTCCATCTGTTCTGCCCTTCAGGAGAGCTCCGTTCCCACCAGGTTCAGTGGCACGGCGTCTGGCCCGTGTCCTCACTGGGACCCCAGGAGCACAGTCCGGTGTAAGATCGTTGCCTGCCAGGAGGTTGGGTGGCTGCAACAGCCCAAGCCTCTGCCCTGCCGAGCAGTGTTTGCTAACTCCCGATCCGACTATGCCTCCTGACTAGAAGGGCTTGGATGGCTCCTATCTACCCACCACCAAGTGAGAACAGCACCCAGCCGGTGTCGTAGTTCGTCTGGTTGAGGGAGTTGCACTGGTAGGGGAAGAACAAAGATGAAAGTACGACTTACTCATAGGATTCTTGCAGGCATTGCCTGGTCTGTGAAGGGCTTTTGCTTCCATAGGCAGCATGACAGAGCTGAGCACAGAATCCTTCATGGAAGAGCTGGATTCCTTTTCTGCTCCATGGTGCTCACCACCAGGAGCACCAAAAACTGGGGCTGCATTTGCACCCCTGCCTGGAAACTGGGCGGAAACTCTTGTCTCTCCCTGCTTTCCTCCCTCCCTTTCCATCTTTTGCAGGAATCCGCACTCAAAAATGTCTTCTCCCACCTCCTGCACAGCCTGAGGAGCGTGGCTGGATCCAGAGATCTGCTGTGCATTCCTGTAGCACTC
>NW_010419811.1:0-1028 GCF_000710305.1 Buceros rhinoceros silvestris | reverse complement strand
TCAGGGAAGGGCAGAGCTCAGTGATACTCACCCCCAACAAGCCGCAGGGCTGAGGATGTTGCTTGCAAGCCAAGTGTGTCAGAATTCAAGTCCCCCTCTTATACAACCTGTCCTTACGGCCCAACGTGAAGGAGACCGTGACCATCCTGCTCCTAAGAGGAGGATGCAGCTGTGGAGCTGAGCTGGTGCTACATACAGATCACATACAGATTCGAGTCGAGGTGCTGTGAAGAGTGGTGTGATCTGGGATAAAGTGGGAGGACAGGAGTAGCTCTGGGATGGACCTGAGGTGGTTTGGATAATTTGGATGACAGACTTTGTGCTCTTTAGTGGCCAGAGAGGATTACGCAGGACTGGAGGAGTGGGGAGCTGAGGGCTCTGGTGTCTTGTACTTTTGAGAAGGAGGATTAGGAAGGAGCTGGGATGGAGAGGCAGGAAGAGTCAAAGGCTGTGGGCAGGAATGGTTAGGAAGGACATCATGAGGACACTTCTGTGTCTCAGTATCACACCAGGAGCAGCATGACTGTGTTCCGTGTGCTGTGTGCCTCTGTTTGGCTTCCGGAAATTCAGTAGCTTTGGGCATTCTGGCACAGGGCTCCAGCAGTGGTACCTGAGCACGTTCATGCTCTGCAGTGCTGAGAGGGACACAGAAAGGATATGAAGCCGTGTGGTTTCATGCCTGTAGCTACAAAAGTCTTCAGGTCACCAAGACAGGGACAAGCAGGTTTCTCCAAGCTCCGAGTGCACTGCTGCAGCAACTTACGGTTGTCATGATACTTGCTCATTTAGAAAGAGTCCATGAAAACATTTCTTAAGAAAAGTCCTTCTGGCTCATTTTAATGGAGAGGGAGTGAATGTATTTAAGTTGTGCACTAGAAGCCTGCTCCATCCTTGGCAGGGAATTGCTACCCACTTGTACTATCATTGTGAACTCGTTATTACACGGTGAAAGACAAGTCTGTGCCCAAGAACATCCACTGCACTCGGCGTAACTCCGGGCTCTCCAGAGAAGCTGATAGTTCAGGTGG
>NW_010419810.1:529-1003 GCF_000710305.1 Buceros rhinoceros silvestris | reverse complement strand
CGGGGCGAGAGCTGCCCTCTGGGCGAGCTGTTGTCCCTCCTCCTGCCGAAAAGTGGTGCTGGCAAACCTGCCCCAGCCTTTATGGGTCGTGCTGGTCGCCCGGTGAATGATTAACCGCGGCAGTGGGGCACAAGAGGAGCATCCTTGGCCCGGGAGCCAGCACCTCCAAAATCGGACCCGGTTTAATCATTAATGTGGCAAAACGGGGCCAAAACTATCTGAAAATCAGTTTCTCCATCTGGTTGCCGAAAAGTGGTGCTGGCAAACCTGCCCCAGCCTTTATGGGTCGTGCTGGTCGCCCGGTGAATGATTAACCGCGGCAGTGGGGCACAAGAGGAGCATCCTTGGCCCGGGAGCCAGCACCTCCAAAATCGGACCCGGTTTAATCATTAATGTGGCAAAACGGGGCCAAAACTATCTGAAAATCAGTTTCTCCATCTGGTCGCCCCGCTGGTAGCCCAGGACTTGTCCTGG
>NW_010419810.1:0-297 GCF_000710305.1 Buceros rhinoceros silvestris | reverse complement strand
GCGGGTGCAGGGAGAGGGCAGGCGGATTCGCCCGGGTTTCACCCCACGGGCACGTCCCCTGCCCGGCTGCTGTCGGACTGCCGGGGGTTTGATATGGGGATGGTGTTTGGTTTGAGCAGGATGGGACGGGGATGGAGTTGGTGCCCTCAGGGCATCGTGTTTAGACATCGCCCCCAGAACCAGGGTTGCAGAGGGCTGCCCTGCTGCAGAGAAAGGTTTTTATTTATTCTTCATCATTTTATTTCTTTACACTCTCCTGCCTGGTTTCCATGATCTGCCCCACATGCTTCATTCTCC
>NW_010419809.1:11472-12622 GCF_000710305.1 Buceros rhinoceros silvestris | reverse complement strand
GGCTCCAGCCGAGGCAGGATGCTCCCCAGCTCAGGGCCGGGAGGGGCCAATTCTGACGCGGCGCTGATATTCCCAGGGGGTGACGCTGGATTAGCTGAGGGCAGAGGCTGGGTTAATCTCCGGTGCTATTCTGGGCTGGGATCACGGTATGAATTGCCCTATATAAACCCTGCCAGGGTGCTAGGACAAGGATGATTTTGTGATCCCACCAGATGGCGTCTGGGCGTTTTACCCCTCTGCCCATCCTGCACACAGCAGAGACAGTTCCAGATTTCCACATCCTGCAGGCTTGATTCTGACTTGATCTCACACCAGATTTACCACTGTGCAATGCACTCCAGTGCACTAATGGTTCCTCCTTGCTGAGCACTGGAGCAGGGGAGGCCAGGACCGGGCTCACGGGCTGCACTTTGCACAACTCAGGCTTTAGGACTCACATCTGTGGTTGCTCTGTGCTCACAAGGACCTTGACGCTGATTTCTCCTTGATTCAGCATCCGATTCGTGGCCTTCTCTCCCCGTCCCAGAAACCAAACTCTCCTCGAATCGATACAGAAGGAAGTTTTGAAGTCGGCAGCTCTGGTGCAAGGTGCGGGGTGGGGTGCGGCTGCACTCAGGGGCACCTTGGAGGTGTTCCTCTGCCATCATGAGGGCACCAATCAAAAGTGCAACCCACTGGCTCATGACCTGGAGCTCGCTGCTGCTCTGGGATCTCCTTCAGTACAGAGAATAAAGCACTGATTCACTGTGGTGGAGAAAGCACCTTGTCTTGTAAAAAAACCCTGGTGACAGCACCCTGGTGGGTCTGTCCTCAGGCTCCTCCGCTTGGTTCGCCCTGTTTTGGATGCAGAAGGGGGTGGCTGCACCGGTGCTGGGGGATGCGTGAGGCAACCAGAAACATGGGGCAGGTTTCTGAGTCTCCAAAGCTCTGGTTGGAAGACTGAGGGTGGATTTCAGGTGATGTCTCTGTCTCCAGCCACAGACCCGTGTCCCCAGGTGTGGACATGCAGTGTCTTGCACCCACCGTGGTCCCACAACCCAGAGGTGGGTGTGTGTGGTTTTATCCTGTATCTGCTGTTGTTATCCCTGGTGTTGCTGTGCGGATGCGTTGGATGGTTCGGGCATTTCTGGGGTCGCAACTTTCCCGGAGG
>NW_010419809.1:10860-11341 GCF_000710305.1 Buceros rhinoceros silvestris | reverse complement strand
CTTTCCCGGAGGAAGGTTTTCTTTTCACTCCAGGGAGCATTTTTGCCCAGCGGAAGCTGGTTTTCGTTTTAGCCGGTTTCACAGCGTGTTCTGGGTACCTTCTGGGCAGTGTCTCACAGCAGCTTCATGAAGCCGCCTGCCAGACTGGAAACTATAACCGTTCTCAGCTTCTCAGAGGTCTCTTCACCCCGGCAGGGTTGGATACCAGCTTCATGGAGGCTGGAGACCTGAGCTGGGTTTTGCCAGACTCCAGTTCCCTCCTCGGAGGTAGTAAAATCCACCTGGAGCACAGGAGCCAGCGCCACGTCTCCCTCCTGCCCTGCTGCTGCGGCATCACCCTTCCCCGCGCAGGATGACCTTCGGCTCCAGTTACTCATCACCTTCAGCCTGAAGGTTCAAGCTGCTTTTCAACCTGTTAATGCTCTGATCCGCTGCTCCACCCCCGGTCCGGTGACCTCCACACCAGCCGGGACGGCAGGAG
>NW_010419809.1:10010-10763 GCF_000710305.1 Buceros rhinoceros silvestris | reverse complement strand
CACCCCCAGCGGGGCCGGCCGGACCTGCCCCTTTGCTTCCCACCCTGGAGCACCGTGGGACCGCCCATCCCTGGGACCCCCCCTGCCCGCTGTCCCTCACCCGGCGCTGGGATGGAAGGCGGGTTTTGCAGTGGTTTCGCCTTAGCTGCTGTGGAGGAAGGAAACCTCCTCGGGAGAGCCAGCGATGAGTCCTCCCACCCGTGGGTTGTCCGGCACCGCGTCCCGGGGGGACCCAGCAGCGCTTCCACGCTGCCCTGCAGTTCGTGGAGGCGGGCACGGGAGGGTGCAAGAGCTTTTCCTAACCCTTCCCCAGGCTTTGCAGGGAGGGGAGGATGCTGCTGGGGTGCAAGAGCTTCTCCTGACCCTTCCCCAGGCTTTGCAGGGAGGGGAGGATGCTGCTGGGGTGGGCACAGCACTGGTCCCACCTCCCCGGGTGGCAGCAACGAGAAGAAAAACTACCCAGAGCCAGAAACACTCAGGATGGGAACTGAGGTTTGTTTTTTTCCTGGAAATCTGGCCAGAGCCACCGGTGCCAGCACTGGGGTGCAAGAGCTTCTCCTGACCCTTCCCCAGGCTTTGCAGGGAGGGGAGGATGCTGCTGGGGTGGGCACAGCACTGGTCCCACCTCCCCGGGTGGCAGCAACGAGAAGAAAAACTACCCAGAGCCAGAAACACTCAGGATGGGAACTGAGGTTTGTTTTTTTCCTGGAAATCTGGCCAGAGCCACCGGTGCCAGCAGGGAGTTGGGGCAGG
>NW_010419809.1:9485-9843 GCF_000710305.1 Buceros rhinoceros silvestris | reverse complement strand
GAGGGGGCAGGATGCGACCCATCCGTGCCCCTTCCCAGCTCCGCTGCGCACCCCAGCCATCCCGCGGGCTCCCTCGCCTTTCGCCAGACACTGCGGGTGCTGGGGCCAGAGGAAACCTGCTTTGCCCGGTGGCACAGGGCATCCCCTTGCCTCTGCCCGGCTTCCCCCTCTGCCATCCATCCTTGTGGTGTTATTGCACTAAGGACAATTCTGCCTTCATAAGAGGATTTTGCTTAGTCGGGCAAAAGTGGCCCCACATCAGCGACGCGGCTTTAATGACAGCAATCGAATTACGTTACCAGGCAGACGCAAACTTCCCCGGTTGTTTAAAAAATCATTAATTTCCTCTGCCGTAGCC
>NW_010419809.1:8244-9348 GCF_000710305.1 Buceros rhinoceros silvestris | reverse complement strand
CGCCTGCCCTCTCTCTCTTTTTTTTTTTTTTTAATTTTTTAATTTTTTTTATTTGCATGCCATGAGGAGGACCTGCCTCTTTGACCCTCCTCGGGATGGCTCCAGCAGACAGCAAAGCACGGCGGGATTTAGATTAATTCTCCTAATAAAGATGACAAGCCCTATAGAAATTACGTTATGCAAGGAAAAAAGAAAATGACCTGGGGGCATCAGGAAGCTCTAATTCCCCTTGTTCCATGGAGCCAGCGCTGCTGGAGGAGCGAGCTGGCTGGCCAGGCTGTCCTCCACCTGCACCCCGCTGCTCTTACCTGGAATTTTCACTTGTATTTCAAGCGAGCTGCCTGGCCTCGCGGGGACGGCTCCTGCTTTTCCATTTGTGATGTTTTGTTTTATTTTATTTTGCCCTTTAATCAACAGGTTTTCCCACTCTGGCTGAGCCCATGGGCTCCCTGCCGTGCCGGCAGGTCTCAGGCCAGGCTGTCCTCCACCTGCACCCCGCTGCTCTTACCTGGAATTTTCACTTGTATTTCAAGCGAGCTGCCTGGCCTCGCGGGGACGGCTCCTGCTTTTCCATTTGTGATGTTTTGTTTTATTTTATTTTGCCCTTTAATCAACAGGTTTTCCCACTCTGGCTGAGCCCATGGGCTCCCTGCCGTGCCGGCAGGTCTCAGGGCAGGAGGACACATCTGTTAAACTGGCACTGGGAGCCCAAAGCAGCGCTTTTGGGGTCTGACACCCTGGGGCATCCCTGGGCAGGGAGCATAGCCTGGTCTGGGGGTCCTGCACAGCCCGCTCCTGGCTGGGGTCCCGGCCCAGGGATGGGCTCTGGAGCATCATTTTATTTAAAAGGGATTATTTTATTATTTGGGGGCAAAAAGGGCTGGAGTTGGTTTTGTGTGTTACAGAGAATAAAGGGATGGTAATTAAAAAGCCACGACACCTCCCGCCCCAATTTCCCCGAGACGCAGGCGAGGTGTGTCCCATCACCCCGCTCCGTCCCCAGGAGCTCACCTGTCCCTCCGCACATCCATCTGGAGGGAATTAAAGGTTTATTCAACCTCATTCACAGATAAAAACTCCACCTCGCCCTATGCGGAGCTGCCT
>NW_010419809.1:5573-8195 GCF_000710305.1 Buceros rhinoceros silvestris | reverse complement strand
GTTAATTCCCCCCCATGCACAGAAAAAACCTCCCCCACGCCCGATGCTGGGCTGCCTCCCACCCCGAGAGGCTGCGCGCCGGGTGGGGGGACAATCTCTGACCCCCTTCCTGGGGTGTGATTAATCCGGAGCCGCGAGGTGGGGAAATTTGTTTTCGGTTTGTGGTGTGTGTTAATTAGGGAGATAATGACTGGAAACATTCAGAGCGAGCCTGGGCGCGCCAGAAAAATGTTTAGCCCAAGGAAAATTTAAATTTTTTTTTTTTTTACCTTCCCTGGCTGATGAGATCCGACTGTTGAAGGCAATTAGTGAGGGTTTAGTTGTTAATCAGGCATACTCATACGCTCGCTCTGGGGTCTCATCTCACGCTCCCAAGTGCACATCGCTTCTAATCACACCCTTCGTGTTTGATGTGGGACATACCCGTCCCGGGCCGCGGTGCTGGCACGCTCCTGCGCTCGCTGCCAGGAGGTGATGGAGGTGCTGCCCTGCCCATGCCCCAGGAGCTGTGGCCGCTGTGGTCCCCATCCTCAGCCCAAGCACATCCCATGTTTTCGAGGGTGTCTTTGCAGAGTCTGCGCAGGGTGGAATTAATCACCCCCAGCCCAAATGCCACTCCATGCCATGCGTGCAGCCAGAGCTGGTGCCAGCCTCTGAAACGGCAGTGCCAGTGTGGGGGTGCCCACAGCTTTCCCTGTGGAGCAGGATGAATCGTTCCCAAAACACTTCACCCCCGTGGCCCTGGGGACAAGTGCCACCAGGGAAAGGTCCCACCAGGGAAAGCTGCTCTGGGCTGTGCCAGCATCCTCCAGCCCTGCACCAGCATCGCTCCAGCCCTGCACCAGCGTCACTCCAGCCCTGCACCAGCATCGCTCCAGCCCTGCACCAGCATTGCTCCAGCCCTGCACCAGCATTCTCCAGCCCTGCACCAGCATCACTCCAGCCCTGCATCAGCATCGCTTCAGCCCTGCAGCTGTTCCCATGGTCACCCCGATGTGCCATGACCCAAACAGCCGCCGGTGGCAGGCGATGCCCAGCCAGGGCTCTCCTCTGCGATCCTCGTGGCACACGCTTTTAAGTGATACACTTTACTGTCTGCAATAATGATTTGTTGCTTGTAAAACCACCGTGATTAACTACAGTTTAGCCTCCTGGTTTCATGTCTTATCATGTTTCATCTCACACAAAAGACATTTACAGTCTATTTTCAACTTCAAAGCAAATGCTTCTTGCGTGAGCATTAGGAAGGCAAATATTTAAGCAGAACCTGTATGGTATTAGTGTCTCTTGATGTTCCCTGCTGAGTGAGGATTGATGGCTGCCTCAAAAGGCAGGTTTTTCCTATTGTTTTATGCACCAGCAATTAATATTTCATGTTCTCACTGTTATATATTTGCTGGCTGGCACTGGCCTACCCTGACAGTGCTTTCTTCGTGTCTTACATGTCCAGCCCTTATGTACTGCAATATAGGACGTGTGACTCCTGGCAGGGTCCTCCCGCCTTATTGAAGCCTCCTGCCTGGGTTTGTTGAATTAGGTTCATCTTGGATGGCGTTAGGGCTGATGGCACATTCTCCTCCTCCACCGATAGCTCTGTCCTGTCGCCTCACAGTGTCCTGCCCCAGCCCAGACCCCTCTGCTGCCCCTGCTTTCGGGTGGGTGCTCCCGCCTGTGCCCCTCCCTACCCGCCTGGATGGGGAACATGGCGACGGCTCCATGGGGGCCAGCCCCTGCAGCAGCAAGAGGAGGAGGCTGGATCCTGCCCGACCTCAGCCCTGCAGACACAGAGGGATATGGATGGTGGTGAGAAGATGCTCCTGTCCCCGCTACTACCCTCTGCTCAGTGCCTACACGGTGTTGGCATCACCCCACGCTCATCCCGGTGGGGTTTCTGCTCCCCAGTGCCGCAGGAAGAAATGCAGCGTTTGTGCTGGACTTGCCTGCGCTCCCGCACCCCAGCTGCTGAGAAAACCCCCCAGCTCCCCGTCCAGCCTTGTTGGGGCAGGACAAGAACAGCCCAGGACTAAATTCCTCTGCTTTGAACGCGATGACACGCTGGCGTGCATTGGTCTGAACGCTAAACGTATTAAGACCAGGAACTGTAAGGGACGGCTCTGCTTATCATCCAGCCCTGAGTTAATATAATTCAATTAGCATGAACAGTAAATATAGCTCGTTTTCATTTAGACGGAGGGGTTGCTGTGGCTCGAGCCTTTAATTTCAGGAGTAGGGAGGCTGTGGGAGGACTGCCAAGAATTTCTGCCAACCCCACGTTTTCTCCGGGGCCGCGGGCTCTTGCTCCGGGTGCTCTGCAGCGGCAAAGGCCACCTCCGAGCATCCCCTGGGCTCAGCAAGCGGCACCCGGCGAGAGGCTTCCCGGGGAGGGTACGGTGGCTTCGGACTGCGTCGTGCTTAGATGCAGGATGAAGAGCGGAAATAAAGAGGGAGGGAGTGATCGGTGCAGGCTATTTAAAGAGGAAAAGCTCAGCTCGGGAGAGCCGCTGGAGCCATGGGTCATCGGGGCTGCGCTGCATTCTTCGGAGATTATTTTAAGGACATGCATCTTCTCGGCAGCACAGTCTATCTTTGTTCCCCTCTGACGTCTTGAGTCGGGGCTGGTAT
>NW_010419809.1:3830-5463 GCF_000710305.1 Buceros rhinoceros silvestris | reverse complement strand
TCGGTGCTGTTATTTTATGGCTGGGGCTGTGGCTGCCAGCAGTGCAACAGCTCTGCTGGAATTAACTTCTCCACGCTTTAAAAACAATCTCATGGGCCTAAAATTCAAAATCAGAGATCAAACTAGTTAATCTCAGATTAATTTCAGCTGCTGGCTCTGGTGGGCGATGCATCAAGGCTCTGACAGGGATGTAATGCAGGTGGCAGGTGCTGTCTCCCAGGCACGTCCCCTGCCCGTCCATCCGTCCGTCTGTCCAGGTGTGGGGGCACGGCACGCTGCACAGTGGATGAGCTAACTCCCACCGTGGTGCTTTCCATCCCAGATGGCGGGACGGGCAGCACACTCTTTTACCAGGAATTCTGGCTCGAGAGGAGCGGGATTTGTGGGTGTACAAGCAAGAGCATGGGGCGAGGTCAGTGCCGGGTCGCGGCTAATGAAGCTCATGAAATACGTCCTTCTCTGCTGGCTGGGCCAAGTGGAGTGTTTTCTGTCATCTCTCCTGACATTACTGCATAACTTAGGTTGCACTTAATTAAAATAGCTCATTTAACTGATGGCTCCTCAGATGCAATCCTGGAGATTGTCTGTTTTTCCTGTCCAGCCCACGCACAGCGGAGGGATGGCGACAACCGGGCACAGCTGCTCTGGTGGGGACACTGGCAGGGATGCTCCAGCTCCGAGGGTGTTCAGATGGAGGATCAAAGAGCTTTGGAACCTCCTGGGTTGTCCAGTACCGAGGGAATCTGACCCTCCCTGTCCCCCTGCTCATCCACAAAGCGAGGTACAGACCTGCAGCCCCCACAGAGCTGGTTCGGGGTGTCCAATCGCCCCACAGCACTGCGGGATGGGAGCTGGTGGCTCTGTCGGTGCCACTGGTGTGCTCAGCCTCAGCCACGGAGGTGAGGAGACACCCTCTTCTATTGCATTGCCTAAAATGCTCCTCTCTTTACCCATTCTCAGGGTTCGCAAGGCCCACAGTGGGCCGGATCATCAGGCTGGCCACATCCACCTCCCCAGCTCTTTAAGCTCACTGTAATTAATGACCTGCTAAAAATGAGCCTGATTTTGAGCAAAGGGCTAGTATGTCCTCTCCCAGCCCAGATGCACCAGCTGATGGGCGGGGAGAGCTGGTCCGTGCATCAGTGGATGGCTCAGTGGAGGATGCACCCACTTCAGCGGTGCGCAGACCTGGGCTGGAGCTGGGCACGAATGTCTGGGGTCCAGCCCCGAGAGCCCTGCAGCAGCGGGGCAGGGTGGGACTGGTCCTGCTGGCACAGCTGATGGGTGGGCAGGTGGGTGATGGAGCAGGGAGCACAGGGCAGGGCCGGCTGTGGGATGGGGCTGAGCTGCTCCACCTGGCCCAGTCATCGCCCAGAGCAGGGCTTAAAGGAGGAAGCAGCCAGTCCTGGCCCCTCTTGGGATGAGCTGAGCTGTGGTTTGGGGCAGAGGCTGCTCAATGCTGTGACCCCCAAACCCTTGAGGTAGCGATCACTGGATCCAGCAGGAGTACACCCTCTGCCCGATGGCCCCATTTGATGAGTGGATGCTCTTCAGCTGGGTGCAGTAAATCCCCCAAGACCTGACTTAACCAACGACTCTGAGCCGTGTCCTCATCTTCTGCACCTTACTGTGC
>NW_010419809.1:538-3553 GCF_000710305.1 Buceros rhinoceros silvestris | reverse complement strand
AGGGCTCCTGCACCCCCTGCCCTCACTACACCCCTAATGAACCTCCTGTTCTGCGGATGCTCGCATCTTCCAGAGAGCTGTGAGTCCACACGTCTGGGGAATCCTCCTTACTGGAGCTTGTGTCTGTCCCTGGCGGGACCCGTGCAGATGGCAGGGGGCTGCCAGGGGAGTGGGGGGCTTTGGAAGTGGGGGATGTGGTTCTCAGCTGGTTTTCCCATAGGGAGGAGGCTGCTCTGGTCCCCTGGGCTCCTTGTGGGGGGGTTCCCTCTGGAGCACTCTGGTTGGTGCAGCTCAGCCCGCCTGGGGGACATGTCCCCGCGCTCTTGGACTGAAGGAAGCTCCTGGCAAAGCTGGGGTGCTGCTGGGACTCCTGAGCCACATGGATGGCACAGGGATGTAATTTGCTGGGAATTCTTTTCTTTACTGTCTGCCTTGGTCCAGTTTAGCCTGGAGGTATGGTACTGGTGTGCGGGGGAAACAAAAACCCAGGGGCTTCACATCCCTGTGTAGCCAGGCTCCCCGAGGCAGTGCTCGGCAGGCTGCAGACCCCTGTGCAGCACATCCCTGCTGTGCCGAGACCCCGGGCTGGCCCCAGGGCGGCCACCCAAGTGTGTGCCAGGCTTGCTTGGCACAGGTGTTCACACAGTGGGTGAAGATAAGCCCAGAGCGATCCTTGGTTCTGAGGGATGCGCGGGAAGCCGGGCTCCCTGCAAACGCCTCCGCCTCTGTGCGGATTAAATGGGGGGAAATAACGCCAGGCTGTGATTTGCCAATACATGCTGAAGGGCGAGATGGATCGTGTCTTCAATTACAGCTGCTCACGTGTGTGAGTCGCCAAAATATGCAAGGTATTAGTTTAATTTCTCCATTTGAGGCCAGCGCGGTACCCTGATGCTTATCAAAGCCGTAGCGTGGATGTGGGCTCTGGGGAGGAAGTGTGCTCTCGCAGACAGCCTGGGTCAAGCCCAGACACTGCT
Organism: Buceros rhinoceros silvestris; assembly: GCF_000710305.1. NCBI lineage: Eukaryota > Metazoa > Chordata > Aves > Bucerotiformes > Bucerotidae > Buceros > Buceros rhinoceros. The sequence continues at coordinate 2,576 of NW_010419809.1, read as the reverse complement.
GAAACCTCCAGAACTGAGCCCAGGTTGAACCTGTACGTGGGCTTGTGCGAGTCGCTGTTGGAGCAGAGTGGGTTTTACCCAGCATCGTGCAGGATCTGTATTTCTGCGGGGGAGAATTTGCATCCCGGTGTCCCTGGGGAGGTGGGAGCACCTGAGGGGAGCTGTGACCACCCTGAGCTCGGCCTCAGCCAGGCTCGGAGTGCCTCCCAATGCTTCCCCCGCTGTCCCCAGCATCCTGGGGAGGGGGCCACGTGTGGCTGGTGCCAGGGTCCTGCTCCGCTTCCAGCACTGCCACCCTGCTCTCCCCAGGGAGCCGCTGCAGAGCCATGGTGGTGCCCTGGCTGCGGGGCTGCAGCCCATGGGGAAGGTTAAATAATTGCAAACTATAAAGAAGTCTGTAAAATTAGCGGCTAATTAGTGGCGACCGCAGCGTACGTCATACCACGCTGTGGGGATGGGTACATGTACGATGCCTTTCTGCTCCCCAGCCTGAGCTGTTTGCGTTTACTTGTAGCCCAGAGCTACTGCCTTGTAATTGCAAAATTAGGGCAAAACAAGTGATTTGTTGCTACGAATGATAAGAGCAAATGGAAACACCCTGCAGCAGAGCTCTGGCAAGGCAGACCTCTGCCTCCCGGTGCTGCGGTCTGCAGGAGGGGAAGGGATGAACGGCAGAAGCACGGCTGTGCCGGTGCCTCCCGGGCAGGACTGGCACCGCTTGGTCCAGGTGTTAGCAAAAATGGGCCAGATCTTGGGACCCTGCTCCGTGCGTGGGGCAAGAACAGAGTGATGGAGGGATGCGGGCTGGAACCGCTGCTGGAACCACAAAAATCTATTGTCCCCTGCTCCTGCATGGAGGGACGGGCTGGCAAAGCCCCCAGTAGATGCTCCCACTGCCACTGGTGATGCTGGTCAGACCTGGGTTATTTGCTGGTGAATTTGTGGGGCTGGCGTTTTCCCCTCGCTCTGCTCCGGTTGCCGGCAGCCCTGAGCCGGGCAGCCGCTGAGGCGAGCTGAGCCAAGGACTGCAAAACATTTGCCATAGAATCTGAAGAATTTGGAGTGAAACCCCCGAAGAAATTAAGGACAGATGGGTTACAGGGGAAAAAAGAAACCCAAATTCCTTCTGCCGCTCAGTGCCTGCCTCCGAGGCAGCCCCTCGTCCCCGCTGCGGCTCTGTGCTGGCCACGGGGCTGCCTGGGCATCCTTCTGCATGCGGGGTGAGCCACTGCGGGATCACCCGCTCCTCTGCCCCGGGGTTATGCCCTGCAGCAGCCAGGGCTGTCCCCGCTCTGCCCAGGCTGACCGTCGCTGCTTCCCCGGCGATGGCCCGGGAGGACTGGGGGGTTCCTCCAGAGAGAGCCCACGTTCCCGTCCCGCAGCGGAGCAGAGCCCCCGGTGAAATGTCCGCTCCTGGAGAGGAGCAAAGTGCAGTGGGAGACACGTGGCAAGAATTAACCTCCTCTGCCCTAATTAACAGCTCCCGGAGAGGCTCTGGGGCCAAGCCAGACCATGAGGGGTGTGAGCCCCATCCCCATGTTTATGGGCTGTGATCACCGGGATTAGGAGCTTTCTGCTCGGGCTGGCGCTGGCCCGCTGCCGGGCACCACGTCAGCCCCAGCACCTGCCTGCTGACTTCAGCACCTCAAATATTTCTGATGCAACTTATTTTTTTTTTGAGCAAGCTCAGCGCTGCCGCATGTGTTAATGGGTAGAAACGAAGCATAATTGTTCCTTTGTGTAAAATGGGTCGGGAGAACAGCAGCAGCTCTGCTGCGAGACTGGAAGCGCAAACAGGTTGGGGTGTGACTGTGCTCTGGGCTCGCCGGGAGAGCGAACCTTCTCCTGGGAGAACAGGAGGAAGATCAGCAGGCTCCTCTCCCCACAGCTGGGCAGAGGAAGGAGGGCTGGGAAATGGTGCATCTTTTCCTCTCTGGAGATGCTGTGGGTAATCGCTGTCGTGGAGGGCTGTTTTATTATGGGGTGTTCGATCTGTTCCCATACGCCAAGCCATGGTAAACGACATCCAGATGAAGCC
>NW_010419809.1:0-406 GCF_000710305.1 Buceros rhinoceros silvestris | reverse complement strand
CGCCGCCCGAGTGAAGCGAAGGCTGGCACAGCCGCGGCCGGGCTGGGGAGGAGGAGGAGGGTGTGCGGATGCAGCACTCCAGATGCAAACAATAAGGCCAACGGATCTTGATTTCATCTGTCAAGTAATTGGGCTGGAAGTCTGTGCATGCTAATGACTCCACATCAAGCGGCTCGGTGCTCAGATGTGACCCATCGCGCTCTGCGGGGAGAGCGGGGGACTGCAGCCCACGGTGGCCGTGATGAATATCCCCCAGATGTTACCCCATAGGGGAAGCAAGGCCCACATGTACGGTATTAATAACACCAAAGATCTGAGGTTAAAAATGACCGCGGGGCGTTCACATGAGCCCCAGGATGGCGGGTCCCTGTGGGCTGCTCCTGTTGTGGGGGGCAGTGGGATTGGG
>NW_010419808.1:404-1218 GCF_000710305.1 Buceros rhinoceros silvestris | reverse complement strand
AAGGTGGGGGAAAAAAAATTCCTTCCCTTTTCTGCGTGGTTTTAAATATCCCCAGCTGTTTCCCAAAGCTTCTTCCCGGTCCTAGGACCGTGCTTTGGTGTGCGTGTGTGTCCGTCCCCTCGCTTCTCTTTTTTTAATATCGCAGCTATCCCTCCTTTTTAACATTTAAGAGGAAACAAGTTTAATATTCATGGCTGTTAATAGAGAAGGGCCATTATCGCCGCCCCATTGTTCTGAGCCCCGCACAATGCTGCTTGTATTTTCATGTGTATATTCCCAAAGTTCCTTCCGAGCGTTTAGTGAGCACTTTAATATTCATGGGTGTTAATAGAGAAGCCCTCAGTATATTGGCATATTGTTGGGAGGTGTACATATTGGTCTGACTTTGAATAGCCACAGTCCTCTTTTCTTTTGCTCTGTTTTGCAGGGTTGATGGGCCAGGAGTAAATGGGCATTTTCCCCCCTCCCCGTCTCCCCCTTACAGAGAGAACATCTTTATTCCAGTCCCAGACTTTCTGGTTTCCCATTCAGGACCCTCAGAAATAATGTCAGGCAGAAGAAAAGTGGAGCAAATCAATCTTTCATGGTCTTTTTGAGACCAATTTGACATCCATGGACTCTTCTTTTCTTTCACAGCCTACAAGGGGATGGTCAGGATCTGGACAAGGTTGGGGTCTGATGAGGGGAGACATGGGATCATAATGCAGCAAAGAGAGAAAAGAAAAGCAAAACAAGAAAAGATTGCAGGGATGGGGTGATGGAGGAAAAATGAGGGTGAATGACAGTGCAAGAAAGGAGATTAGAGCCCAGCAGC
>NW_010419808.1:0-227 GCF_000710305.1 Buceros rhinoceros silvestris | reverse complement strand
TGGGGGGGGGGGGGGGAGGGGGGAGCTCTCTCCCCTCTTCCAGCCCTTCCCATGAATAGGATTTGAACAGAGCGGAGATTGATTTATAGTTATTGCAGTTGAACATTTATTGCTCTTAAAGAGTGGCGGGGAGAAAAGAGAGAAAAGGGGTTTGAAAAGCTCCTTTCTGTATTAAAGAGGTATCAAATGAAGACTGCTGAGATAATATACAGTGGCCAATGGGAATT
>NW_010419807.1:5793-6254 GCF_000710305.1 Buceros rhinoceros silvestris | reverse complement strand
ATGCCGCCTGCCTGAGGGCACCCCGGCTCCGAGCACCCTCCCCTGTTGGGGACACGCACATTCCTCTTCCCTTCAGGCCGGTGTTACCTCTACATGAAGACGATCGAGCGGGCAGCTTTTCCCCGGCGCCTCTGGGAGCGGGTGAGTTAAGGGGAGCAGACTGCTATCCAGGTTAAGGGGAGACAGCAGAGGGCAGGGAGGGGGGGGACTCCTCCCAAGAGCAGATGTGTCACTACTTTTTGCTGCTTCGAGGTTCAGCTCGTTCCCTCTCCCCCACCCCAGGTGCTGCTCAGCAAGAACTATGAGAAAGCTCTGGAAGAGATCGACGAGAACCTCATCTACTGGCCACGCTTCATCCGGCACAAGTGCAAGCAGCGGTTCACCAAGATCACGCAGTACCTCATCCGCATCCGGAAGCTGACACTCAAGCGACAGTAAGTGACGTGACTAAGAGCGATCAC
>NW_010419807.1:4601-5566 GCF_000710305.1 Buceros rhinoceros silvestris | reverse complement strand
CCCCAGACCTCCACCAGCCTGTAACTGACCCCGAGATGGATTTACCCACAGCACAGCCCGACTACCTAAATGCCCCTGAACGAGCTGGAGCCATTTTTCTAATGATACAACCACTGGCTGTTGCCTCACGTGATCATTTGCTCTGAGGCTGCACCGAGGCCGGGCAGATTCACTGACCAGTGCCTGTTCCCTGCAGGAGGAAAATCGTTCCTTTACGCAGAAAGATTGAAAGGCGAGAGAAGAGAAGAGAGGTAACGCCGCTCTTGTGTGATCCCCTGCGGCTGTTCCACGTGTCGAACAAACTGACCCCTCTTTGCTCTTTAGGAGAAAGCCCTGGTTGCAGCTCAGCTGGACAACGCCATCGAGAAGGAGCTGCTGGAGAGGCTGAAACAGGACACGGTAAGGATCAGGGTCACGGCAGAACGGCTCCTGCTACCCTCTGTCCTGTCGGGCATGATGTGGGAGAGAAGCATCGCCTGTGGGGAAGGAGAGGGGTGGCTGCACACTGCCACCCCAAGTGGCTTGGCGACAGCCTGCAGGATGTGTCCCCCACAAGGCAGAGCCCCTTGTTTTCTGCCTGTTGCAGTGGTAGGGAATGGGCTGAGCCCCAGTTACGCTCAGTTTGGTGCCACCTCTGTGCCGGCCCTGGGCTCGGGCTAACCCAGCACCAGCTGCCTGCCCCGCGGCCTACGGGACATCCATGTCTTCCTTTGCAGTACGGAGACATCTACAACTTCCCCATCCACGCCTTCGACAAAGCTCTGCAGCAGCAAGAGGCGGAAAGTGAGAGCGAGTCGGATGCTGAGAAGGAGGAGGAGGATGAGGAGGTAACGCCTTCAGCCACAGCCCCAGGGTTAACCCTTCACTGACACAGAGCAGCACCTGAGTCAGCTGCACGCTGGGCACTACAGGGTGACTGTCGGGGGGAGCAGGAGAGATTAGGAGATGGGGACTCGGGAAGAGCG
>NW_010419807.1:2054-4497 GCF_000710305.1 Buceros rhinoceros silvestris | reverse complement strand
AGAGCGTCTCTCTCTGTGTGTGGATGGCTCCTCCATGGTGGGTCACAGCACTATGTTGTACTCAGGGCACTTGTACCAGCTTCTGACTTCATTTCTTGCAGGACGTGGATCAAAGGGAGTTTGTGGAAGCAGATGACAGTGACATCAGTGACTTTGAGGTAGGTGAAGCACCAGGTATAAACTGCCAGGCTGAGCTGTTGAAATGTAACCTCCAGCCTCTTGGTGATGGGGTGAGAGCCTGCAAAATCAGATTTGCAGGACGTAACGACCCTGCCAGAGCGGGCTGTGTCCACTGCAGCCAGCTCCTGGGGCTGGACAGCGGGAGGTACAAAATGGAACCGGATGCACGGGGTAATGTTGCAGAAAGAGGAGGATCAGTTACACAGCCTGCCTTGACATCACTCGTCTCTCTCAGGACATGGATAAGTTGGAGACAAGTAGTGAAGAGGAGGAGGAAGAAGTAGAGAAGAAAGCCTCTCGCTCCAAACCTAAAGGGAAAACTCCCCTGAAAGGACCAGCCAGAAGAAAACGTCCCTACATCGAGATAGAGTATGAAGAAGAAACAGAGCCAAGCGCCAAGACAAAAGCAGCCTGAGTCCTCCCTGAGCTCTGTGCTCTGCAAGGAGACTCCAGAGCTGTCCTAAGAACTCCTTCCCGCTTCACTGCTCTCCCAGTACTCCCATCAGTCGTCTTCATTGACAAGAGAAGGGTGCCTGTCCCCAGCCCAGCCCGGGCAGCTGCAGCAGGGCTGTACAGTGCCCGCCTGCGGCACGGTTTGAAGCAAAGGGACTCCCCACCTCCTGTACAAGGCTCAGTGCTGCAGGGAGGAGCCTGGCCCGGGGCACTGCCACTCTGGCCAGAAGCTGGAGCTGCTGGCATGAGGCCAGGCCAGCAGATGAGCAGGTCTGGCTGGGGGAGGTATGGGGCGAACAGGCGGGATGAGACAGTTATAAATAAATAAGTTTTACTGTACAAACAGGAGGTGAGTGTTGCTCAGCGATGCCTCACGCGTGCTCCTGCACTTTCCTGATGCATTCCCGGACGCGGTTCTCCTCACAGCTGCTGCACACGCCTTCCAGCAGGACCTGCAACCAGAAAAGCGTCCCCTTCCAGTGCCTGGCACACGCAGGTTGGCGGCGTGGCGCACCCTCCCCAGCTCTCTGTTGGAGGAGAGTGACACAAAGCACCAGCAGATACCATCTAGTAGCTGGTATCTATGGTAGATAATGATCAGGTCACTTATCAAGTACTTATGCTGAGATGCTTTCCAAACACTGTTGGGCTGAGGCGGCTCTTGCAGGCTCCATGCTGGCCCTTCTGAGGCGGGAGGGACCTCTGCAGGGTCCCCGGCTCACCTTCACTCGCCCTTCAGAGCAGCGATCCAGCAGGATGAGGCAGTCGGTGGCCCCTTCGAGCAAGGCAGCCTTCACCGGCTCTGGCGTGGAGCCCTGGTCGGTGTGTACATCCCAGATCATCTTCAGCAGGGCTGTGAGGAGCACTGGCACTCTGCACGGCATCCTGCAGAGCAGAACGGCAACTGCCTTACGCTAAACGCTCCTCTCCAGGCAGGGAAAGCACAGCCCCGTTCCCAGACACTTCCACTCAGCTGCTGTTCGGTGTGGGGCAGGATTGCAGGCGGCCTGCGATGAGAACTGCTTCAGGGATGAGGCTGAGGAAGCCGCCTCGTTCCCTGTGCCCACTGCAGGGAGGACACAGCCCTGGACACAGAGGTGACCCTGGGACAGTGCCTGGGAGCGGGCAGCCTAGCTCACAGCACACACAGTTCTGCCAGGCACGGAACACAGGTTCCGTTTTTAGCCAAGCTGATCCTTCCGGAACAGGCAGGAGGGGATCGAAACGAAGAACCAGGTTAATTTTTGGGCCTGTTTTTTCAGCCAAGCAGCAACGCCGGTGATGCCTCCCTGGGACAGACCCTCCCTTAAGATTTCAGGGCCTTTTCCTCAAGGAAGAGTAATGGGTGCTGGAAGAGGGACAGGCTCAGGATACACGTCCCATAGCGTCTTTCTCCCCCTGTGGGTACCTGGGCCAGGCGTGCTCTATGGTGCACTGCAGTGTCTCCAGTATTCCCAGTCGGGCTTCTTCCCCTGGGCCATCACAGACCTCCAGGTAGCCCAGGATAACCCGCTCCAGCCTCCTCAGGTGCCGCACGATCAGGATGCCAAGTCTGCTGATGTGAAGAAATGGACACTGAGGAGGGAGGTGGACACCAAGGCCACAGCAAGTCCCTGCAGGGCTGCGGCTCTCACCTCCGCACAAAGGCAGGCAGGGTTCTGGCGTACACCCGCCGCAGCGCGAGGCGGTGCTCGGCCTCCATGTGGGTCAGAACCAGCTGCAGCACCTCGTCACAGGGGGTGGTCGGTCTGGCCTGCGCCTGCTGCCGCTGGGCTCGCTCCCGGATGGGACCCAGGTCCAGCAGAACCAG
>NW_010419807.1:1709-2044 GCF_000710305.1 Buceros rhinoceros silvestris | reverse complement strand
CGCGTGCGGCCCCTCGTCACGGGGGGGGGTCGTTCGGGCCTGCGCCTGCTGCCGCTGGGCTCGCTCCAGGATGGGCACCAGGTCCAGCAGACACAGCAGCACTGCCTGGGTGGGCGAGAGACCCAGGTGAATCTGGGCAATCCAGCTGATGTTCTCTCCAAAGTGCCAGTAACTCCCAGCTCCGCTGCCCACCCCTCTCTGCTGCGCTTCACCTGACAGACCTGACTACTGCTGCCTGTTCCCGGCCCTCCTCAGCAAGGCTGCTGCTTGGCAGGGGCAGGAGGCAAGAGATCTTCCCTCTGCTCTGCTGTTTTCCTGAAATCTACCGAGCTACT
>NW_010419807.1:0-1556 GCF_000710305.1 Buceros rhinoceros silvestris | reverse complement strand
GTCTCTTAGCCACAGGCATCAGCTAGTAACGGCCTGACTGGATCGTCTGTGAGGAAACCGGTTCTGCTCGTCACGCCCTAAGCTGGCTGTCCCTCATGGGGCTGACCCACGACAGTGCAGGATAGATTAGAACACGGTTTCACGGTCCTACCTGGATGAGAGGAGCCTCTCTCGAGTAGAGGTGGTTGTAAAGGGCGTGGTACACAACCTGAGCCCTGTTGAACTGGCACAGATCAGCAGCCGGCTGCAACAGCAGAGAACAGAATGTTATTCCTGCACATCACAGCACCCGCTTCACCTAATAGAAGAGCCCCCACAAACCCAGGTCGTGTAAAACCACCCTCGCACGTGCTGGAACGCTGCTGACGAGGAAGCGGGAGCAGATTCCCCAAGAGGTGCAGGTTAAACCCCGCCACGCACAGGAGCGGCCACCTTCCCTCCCCACCCCAGCTGCTGTTTGGCAGTTCACTGGCATCACTTTGACGCCTGCAAACTGCTGTCAGGCCGATAACCAGCTGAGTTTAACGGGTGGCACAGCGATCCTTTGCTCAGTGCTAACAGATAGAACAACTACACGTACTGAAACCTGCGGGGACAGGGTGGAGCAGAACCGCCAGGTTAACGGCGGAACCAGGATTACAAGTGAGGAATTCCCACAGGTGCCGAATGCCCCGTCCCTTCCACTGCCTCCCCGAGAGGGACCTGATCTCTCGAACCGCTCACCACGTTGAGGACGATGTGATGCAGGCAGCACACACCCAGGATTTTATTCTCCTCCCGGTAGTCGTCTGAGATGAGCAGCGATGGCGGGAGGACACGCTCCAGGTAATGGCTAAGCCATGGCCGGGTGATGTGGGGCAGCGTCCAGGAGAACACGAACTTTGTGGCAGGGTTACGCTTCCAAGTGTCTCTGGAAATTCAAACATAAGCTCAGTGAGCAACTGGAACTAACGTCTGCTCATTTCCCACCCACCTGGGCCACTCCTCTGACAATCAGCTCGGATTGATTCCCCCCAGCCCCTTCTGTCATGGGGAAACTCTAAAGCTTCCTAAAGCTCTTGGCCCCATATTGACGGGTGAGGGTCTTGTACTGCCTGAGCTCACATTGTTTCCCAAAAGTTTCCAGTATTTTCTAAACGGAGACCAGTGAAACACACCACTCTCTCCACCGCTGCCCTCCCCTTCCTGCTCACTTGGTCAGTTCCTGCTTCAGCAACCCCATCACTGCCGCGAATCTTCCTTTGTCGTCTTCATCCTTTCCTCGCAGGAATTCAGCCACCGACCCACAGCCTGCAGCCTGAACCAGCAACGCCCGCAGCTCCTCTGCCACTGCCTGAGACCTTGCAGTTGTCCAGGGCCTCTCCACAATGTGTGTCACAGCAAAGATATAGATGGGTCCCACCACACGGCACAGGATTGGACCCACCGCAGGGACCCCCAGAGAGTCCTGGCTCTTGGCAGCTTCCAGCTTCGTGAGGAGGTGCAGAAACACCGCGCCAACATCTGCCGCTCTCTCTGCTGCGGCAGCGTACGTGCTGTCCTCACTGGGGAGATCG
>NW_010419806.1:910-1437 GCF_000710305.1 Buceros rhinoceros silvestris | reverse complement strand
CCAGGGGGCGCTCCCTGCCCTGGTCCTGCTGACCACACAGTGCTGGTCCAAGCCAGGAAGCTGTTGGCCTTCTTGGCCACCAGGTCCTTTTCGCCAGGCAATTTCCAGCTGCTTTTTGCCCAGCCCGGAGCATTGCTGGGGGTTGGAGTGACCCTAGGACAGGACCTGACTCACGACTGCGGGCACCTCATGTCCCCAGGAAGGGGACTGCCCTCCCAGCTGGCCAGATCCAGGCTCTGCTCCGGGCACATCTGGAGCTCACCACTCCCTTCCCAAAATGGCTTTTTTCTGAGGGTGGTGGAGACGTCTCCAAAAGGGCTCTGCTTTCCATCACAGCAGCAGATAAATGACGTTTGAAATCGTACTCTGGGAAATGTCTTGGCTTTTAGAGACCCGAAACAGCTGCTGAATGCTGGGAAAATCGGTCTCTGCTCCCTTGGCCCCGATGGGTGCTTGTCCCCGGGGCTTTTGCCCACATCTGGTTATTTTTGCTGCTCGCTTTGTGCAGCCAAAGTAGATGCTTTTGT
>NW_010419806.1:507-717 GCF_000710305.1 Buceros rhinoceros silvestris | reverse complement strand
TCCCCCGCCTGCCCCTGGAATTTTGGGTGGTCCCTGTCCCGCAGGCACGATCTGACCCCCCCACCGTTTCCCCCTCTCCACTCCTTCGTGCAGGTGGGATTCCTGAAGATCCTCCACAAGTATGAGATCTCATTCCTCCTGCCCTTGGTGCCGAGGCTGGGCAAGGCCGTCTGTGCCCTCCCCCTCCCCAACCCCAACCTCCGGGTCATC
>NW_010419806.1:0-218 GCF_000710305.1 Buceros rhinoceros silvestris | reverse complement strand
CAGGGGCTCTGGCTTGCGCTGGGGAGCACAAACCGAGCTCTCCCATGGGGTGGGCAGCAGCTGGGAGCCCCCCAGTCCTGGCTGCACCCATGACCGACCCCTCACTGGGTGTGGGGGACCTCGGGGAGCCCCCCAAGAGCCCATGTCAGAGCAGCTTTACCCCACAGCGAAGGGATCCGTGTTCCCATCGCGCTTCCCAGGAGGCGCCCGACCCTGAT
>NW_010419805.1:25304-34371 GCF_000710305.1 Buceros rhinoceros silvestris | reverse complement strand
TGAAGGCAGGAGGTAGTTTGCGGTCGCTGCCGGCAGATGGGGCGGGAGGGTGCAGGCAGGAAAGCTGCTGGGCAAAGTGGGTAGAATTCGAGACAAGTCAAATTTCGAGTAAATTCGTTCCACAAGTCAAGAAAATGCATCTGTTACATGAAAGTCCCCACTTCCCCTCTTTTATTTTTTCACGTAATCAGTTTAAAGTCTTTTGCTAGGTTGAGCGATTAAAATTTGTTGCAGTAAAACTGTCCGAACGCTGTTTGATTTTTCTTCAATGTCAGCGCGGTGAGCCAGAGAGTGAAACGCTGCTTTAATCTGAGCAATGGCTTCTGCTCGCAGCACCTCCTGGAAGAAGAATGGGTTATAATCGTGTTCCCACAAACAGTACAAGAGGCTTTGGCAGTCTCTCGGACTAAGCAGCAGTGCGAATCCCTTGCTGTGGTCATGAGAAATGCGTGTGGAAGATGGTGTGGGGGAACCCATAGTGGGATCAAAAAGAGATGCTCAGGGGAAATTACTGCTCTGTTCACTGAACAGCTCTGACTGTGATGGCACATGAGAGCACAGATAGTGCCAAGAGCTCCGTTTACTGGGTGGGGATGAGGTCAGGGAGACAGGAGGCTAGAGCAGATGAAAAATGTACATCTGGGAATGGAGCTGAAATTACAGGGTAGAGGACATGTAGGCAGAGAAAATCAGGAATAGAGAAAATTTTAAAATAATATGAAAAAAGATATAACTGATAAAACAAAACTTCATCGCGAGAGGCAGACAAGTAGAGGGAAGTTTTGAACCTTGGTACCAATACAACAATCACTCAAAAGAAAACAGGGAAGTACAATCACAGTGTTACCTGGTACAGCCCATATCCAGCTGTGCCAAGTTCCAGAGTTATGTCAGAGCTCAGAACTATGTGACATTCCAGATGCCAGTTCAATGATATAATGAATCTCCCTTGGCTCCAGTTTCTGTGGTCCTCATTCTGGTCACTGCAGGGTGAAAGATGATACCCTCGACGTGGGGAAGGCAACGCAGCAGAGGAAAGGCTGGGGAATAAATGATATCATTTAGCTTCAAGGAGGGGCTCGCTTTTACAAGAGGTGCTGCCGGCCGTTTGCCCGAGGTGTGAGCAACATGGCTTTCCAGGATTCGCTTACTGAAAGGGTCAGCAGAGAGCTCTGTCACATGAAGACCTTGCATGTCTCCAGGAAGAAGCATCTCAGGTTTACCCGAGGTTTTGGAGATCTGTGTTCAAGCTATTTCCTTTACCAGAGTCCTTTCTCAGACATAGCTTGGTCACTAAGCTTCCATTTCCGAGAAGCGCCTGAAGCTGCGCATGGCTGTCAAGATCTCTTTCTGCGTTGCTAGAAGACGACAAGTGCCCGGAACTCTGGTAGGTTTCAATGCCAGGTGCAAAAGCATCTTTACAAACCAGGCCTTTCGTCCAAGATTTCTCCCTTGTTTTCTTCATTTCTCATAAACCCCAAGAGATTTACACACTGTCACAGAAAATGGAGCAAGCGTTACACCCTCTTGCCTCCTGAATGGAGTTTGAACTAACTTTTTTTTCTCCAGGAAATACCCTACAGTGTTGGGCAGGCACAAACCTGACCAGCACACGGATGGCACCGGTTTTTCAAAGATCTTAAAGGATGTGGGGCTGTGGACGAAAGTCTCTGTTTGTTGCAGGGTTGTAGGAACCCTGCAGAGAAGCATGGGGCTGGGGTTGCACTGGCCAGTTCTGCTTTGAAGTGACTGTGCTCTGAGCGCTTTGTCCAGAGCAATGGAATTTTTGTGTGAAAAAAACCAGTAACTTTTCAAAAAGTAATTTGCCTTTAGGCTTGTGAAGAAGAACGTCCAGCCAGGGTGAAGGTGCTGTCTCAGCATCAACCATCCCCGCGGAGTATTATCTGGTATCTAACCATGGTGGTTTCAAGAGCAGCTCCTCAACTTTGGCTGGATGTTCAATCCCCCTTTGTACTATGGGCTGGGGGGTTCAGCTCGGACTGGGAGTACTGGTTCTCCTTGACCTCCCAGACCCAGAGAAGCTGCACTGCTGCTGTGACTGTCCCTGCTCCCCTGATAAAAAGCCAGAGCCAGTGCTGCCAGGGCCAGCCCTCCTGGCATTATCCCCACAATAAAATCACTAAGAAAAACAAGAGGCCGGCGCAGAGGGACGGGTATGTGCTACACAAACACGGCTTCCAAAGGAGGAACAAAAGCAAGCACAGGGTCCTAAATCCCAAAGATGGGCTTCGCCTCCCGCAGTTATTTTTTCCCTTTTGTTTCTGCCCGTAGGAATACATTGTTCACTTCATTGTGAAGAGTTCCAGGCAGACATGACGAAAGGGACAAAACAGCTCAAGAAAAGAGACGTCCCGTGCAGCATTCATGAAATGCGCTGTTTGGAAACGAGGAACGAGCAAACAGGAAAGTGCTTTAACCATTGAGAAGACGAGATCCTGGCGTGTTCTTGGCAGCAGCAGGAACAATGGGGTGATGTCACAAGCCAGAATTCCCCACGGTAAATGGAAGCCCAGCAAATATTCATAATTCTTGTCCCGGGATATTAGCAAAATTTTTCCACAGTTGTTCATCCCCCACCGAGTCCCTGTTAGGAAGTGTAGGAAAGAGATATTGTCAAGTGAAGTTTCCTTTGGGAGAGTGGTCACCCTCCCTTCCGACCCCCCGATCAAGGCACCCTCACTGCTTTCTGCTGACTCGAGGAATTCCAGCAGTGGGGCCGGGGGGCTGAGTGCGGGGCTGCCTGAAGAACGTGTTTTACGCCATGAAGGAAGGCGCACACCAGGGTCTGGGTACCTGTAAGAGCAAAGGAGCAGAAGTCTCCTCAGCGGTCCAGGGCTTTGAGCTGACCCATATCCATAGGGAGCGTTGTCCTCGCAGTGCCAGTGATGCTGAGAACAGCAGGGAGCTGAGGAGACACAGTCTTGTGCAAAGAGTGGTGGTTGGAGAATTCCAACCAAGTTTAAGGCTATTAAATGACATAAGCAATGTGAGGGCATCCTCCAGAGCCCAGACCCTCTTTCTTATGTTGGTTTAAAGTCCATTCTGTGGAGAGTGACCTGAAGTTCACTTGCAGCACCCAGGCATTTTCTGAAGCAGCTCTCAAATTCCCCTTGGGCTCCTTTCTTTGACAGGAACTAGTCCCATGAATGGACTGGGATATTCAGACAATCCTTACAGCTCCTGAGAGCTTTCAGTCATTCCTGGGCTATTCCTGGAGATCCAGACTGCTCTCAGCCCTCCAAGATTTGTTCTGCAAGACCCCAGGCAGCTTCTCTGCAGAGCACACCAGCTCTGGGCTGTCACTTACTTATTTTGGTACATGAAGCTTGTTAGTACGATGGGGAGGTGGGACTGGTCGGCCAAACTGGATGTGGGATTACTCTTTCAACAGCAAAAAAGGACTTCAGTGAGTCTAACCCAGCTGTGAAAAGGCAGCCCTAAAGAAACGAAGGATTAAGACATGAGTGTTTGCATGGTTTCCTGATAGCAGCTTTGTCCCTGTTTTATGTTGTTTGTGTTTGCATTATCAGCGGCTGAGCAGGCCATGAAGGGTGCTTACTCTGTATTCCCAGATCTTGGTGTGTTTTCCCCATCCCAGGAGTTTCCAGAGTGTCTGTCTCAGATGTGGGGAGAAGTAGCCTGGCCGTGGGCAATGTCACTGCCATCTGAAACTGCCGGAGCTGTCCTGCTGCCTCCATCTCCCCGTATCACAGGCTCAAGACTTCTCTGTTGCAGAGGGCTCTGAAGGCTGTGAACTCGTCCTATTGCTCCCTCGCTACCTGGGGAGCAAAGCCTGCTCATCCTTTTTCTGTGGATGGAAAAGTTTCCTCAAAAGGAAACATTTGCAGGTAAGAAAGTCATTTTATGGAGTTGAACCGAATGACAGTTGTGGATCTGTACCCTGCAACTCGCTGATTACAGCCTTGCTGTGCCCACAGGGCAAGAAAAGAGAAGTGTGGTGTGTGTTTAGACAGCCCCGTGGAGACATTCCTCATACGTTGGGTGTTCATTGGAACACTTTAACATGGGTGTCTGCATTTACTCCACCCTGATGGTTGAACTCCTTCAGATTTCCAGGATGATGAGTGACCTGGAATTTATAATTACAATAGGTGTAATGCAATTAATCACCACCTCGGAGCTGTCTTCTATTGCTAACTGTTTTATGATCCCAATCCTCTGCAGCAAGTGCACAAGAACAGCTTGTGTAACAGCTATTTCCAGCTGAGACAAGTTCCGTGGGGCTCCTACCACCCGGACGGGCGCAAAGCCCCCTTTCTGCAACATGCCGAAGTGCTCCAGGTTGCAGATACAGCACTATTTAGTACCCAGCTCAGATACCATGTACTCCTGAAGTCCACTGTAAGCAGCTCATATCTGTTCCAGATCGTGCTCTCTAAGTCGTTCTTGTGGGGGAGATACGTGGGGAAGGATTCAGGTGAGCTGCAAAATCAGACAGAGGCAGAGATTCGTACCGAGAATACGGCAGAAGTGAAATACAGTTTGAAGAAAACCAGGGAAAGCAAAGAAAATGCAAGTGTGTGCTCTTTAAACCTCAGCACCTTTACACGTGATTAATTATTAATTATTGATATGGTTTACTGATGTATTGATGTATTGATTTGTGCCATCTAGAGGACAGATCCCATTGATCTGAACAACATGTGAATCCGGGACAGTATCTGAAGACATTACAGACTCACAGAATCATTTGGTTGGAAAAGACCTTTAAGCTCCTCAAGTCCCCCTGTCCCCCAGCAGTGCCAGGTCCCCACTGACCCCTGTCCCTCAGCAGCACCTCCACACGGCTGGGAAACCCCTCCAGGGATGGGGACTCACCACTGCCCTGGGCAGCCTGGGACACTCCTGCACAAACCTCTCCATAAAGAAATTTTTCCTAATATCCAACCTCAGCCTCTTCTGGTGCAACTTGAGGCTGTTGACTCTCATCAAGGTTTTCCAATGAGAAAGTGGAGATGTTGGAACACTGAAAAATTTGAACTATGAGAATATCTCAATATCTCAATTTTCCCCAAAAAAACCCAAGTAGAGTAAGAAATGAAGTCCAGAGCTTCTGAATCAGACAATTTGTTCCACTCAGTAAAATAATTTCAGCTGTCAGTCCTGCAATTGGTTCCAAAATGATTGAATCGATTTCATTTTCTTTACTCAGGGGCTCGAAATCATAATGGGGGAAAAAAAAAACCTTCTTCTGTCAAAAATGCAACATTTTAATCAGACTTGCATCTTTAAAAACCATCTTGTTTTCAAAAGAAATCAGAAATACTTGATTTGGGAAAAAAAAATTACACAAATCCACAAAAAATAGTTCCAGCAAACTAAGAAGGTCATAATTTCCATCCAGCTCTATGTGCAATTTTGGTAGGAGATGAGAGACTCAAGTCTGCAGAAGCAGATCATTTAGGGAAGGAAACAACGAAAGTTTAACAAGAAAGTTTAATTAAAGTGGGAGTAATTAGGCGCTGAGGAATCACAACACAAACTTGGCAAGGGATCAGTCTGTGCGAGCAGTGTCTTTCTGCTGTAAGTCTCTGCCCTTGGACAGATGTAATCATAATTTCAGTTACTGGTTAACCAGTTTGCCATGAAACTTCATTCTTACGGGCGGGTTTATGCTGTAACTATCGGGAGCTGACTGCAAGTCCCGAGGGATCGGAGCTGAGGGTAGCGACCAGATTTTCTGCTTCACTAGAAAGTCTGCAATTTTCTATTCTAACATAAAATGATGTAAAACTGTTAGAAATTTCATATGAAAAAAATTATCTCGAAGGCAATTTTATTTCAGGCAACAGAAATTTGTTTTTCTGAGCAATTGCTTGGTGTCTTAAAAAGAATTTTAGTGTATTAAAGCAAAAGTTTCACTTTGAAAAGTAAATTTAAACAGAATAGCAAGACAATCCATTCCAACAGTGCGGAGATGCAATCCTGCATCTGCTTGATTTTCTTAGCTTTGCAGTTACTTTGGTGGTTTCAGGACAATCAGTGTATTCGTAAAGGAGTTTAACCATGCCAGTCCAGGGGGGTTTTGTCACCCAAACTAGTTGCATTACTAATACTCATTTTGTCTCAATTTCCCAACATAAGAATGGTGGAGAAGAGAAAAAAGGATGCAACCTTGTCCTTTTTCTTGCCACTGGTTGTTTTGTCTAGACCAGAAGCTCCTGGGCTGGCTGTGGTGGGTTTGAGATCTCCAACCCCAGTTCGGGGACTGGGTCTCCAGCCGGAGCTGCTGAGCAGGGAGCGCAGTGTTGCCATCGAGTGGTTTTGCTCTGAAGGCCACACATTAGTTATGTCTGACATCTCTCGGATGCCACAAACCATCTCCTTTGTTACTGAAGATAATAGAAAGTCCAGGAGAAAACAAAGCAGAAGAGTAGCAGAGGAGGTGAAAGGACTCGGCTTCGCTGGAGCTGTTACTATTTATACTCCGGGGATTCCTCAAAATAGGCTCTGCCGTGCTTTTTTTGGCATGAATCACATGAAGATGCAAGTTCCATGTGCTCTGCATTGCCCACAGGTCACGGGGGATCACCAGCAAATGAAGGAGCTCAGCCCTGCAGGGAAGCTGAGGAAGAGAGGTTTTCATGGTGCTATGAAGAAAAACACCCGAAAACATTCTCAGCCTCTTCCAGGCCTCTTCAACCACTGAGGCTACACCATGCTATCACCTCAGAGTAAGTCCAAACCTGCCACCCACCTTGATTCATCTGTTGTCCACTTAAAGCCCTACTGATAGCGTATGTTGAAGCTCCTCTGATGGGGAAAGCTCAGCCCTAAACGGAGACACCAGTTCTCTCCAATGCAGTCTGCAGTGATAAGCCCAGGGATGGCTGAGCGGGTAGTCCCAGCCCATCCAGGTGGCCCCAGGACGCTTTTTGCATGTGATCAGGGTGGATACTTCGAACTCAGCAGCTTAGAGAGGTGGATGCAGGGAACAGCCTGCTTAAATCCCACCTTCACCTCCACATAGGGAGGGAGCCTGAAGAGGCGTCAGGAAATTCAGCAGTCCTTGTGGGGGTCACTGCCTCATTTTACAGGCTCTTACTAAGTCAAGGTCTGGTTACTTTCCTGAAAACCAACTAATAAGAGAGTGGACTGGCCTGAGCTGTATCTCCACCCAGCCCTTCCATAATCCCCAGTAACCTCTAGTGAGGTAACCTCTCCTCTACTCGGCTGTGGCTGCACTCCTCCACGCTCCCTCCCCAGCTGCCCACCCCAAGAGGGGCTTGGCAAGACCCATCCTCCCTCCACTGCTTCCCCCTCCCCCTCAGAGAAACACCTCTGCGTGGCTCCAAGTCAATCCCTCTCACCATGTTCTGCAGTGGGCTCATCCCTAAGGCAGAGGAGCTCCTCACTGCCCTCCCACAAACTTCTACCCTCCTTCACTTCACTCTCTGCAATAATCCTCATCTGTCTGCCACAGAAGTTGTTAACTCGCTGAATTGGTGAGTATAAAGTACTGCAAATTCACCACACTGGAAAACTGAGTTCAGTCCCAGTTTTCCGCTGCAAGCTCCCTCCAGGGCCCTGGGAAACGCCAAAATAGAGATTTAAAAATTTTAGATGTTCTCCTGCCAGCATAGCAAAGCGAAGGTTCTTTAGAAACATGAATTTTCAGAGTTGCTTTGGTCTCAGATGTTAAATCCACAAAGCACTGCTACGTGTAAGAGAGAGTCCGAACTCAGAGGAGTCTCAGGATGAGCAGAGAGTTGCCTAAATTAGAAGAAGTACAAAGAAGGGAGTTAAGCAGCCAGGAGTATTAAATGTGAATGTTCTCCAGAAGTTCAGTACAAGAACAGGTCAGGTGTTTCCTATGATAAATGAGGTCCTGGAAGAAAAAAGTGTCTCCCTCCCTTCTCACTCTACCCCACAGCCCACTTACTTCCATGCTCCTTTAGCCGCTGTTTAATTAGTTACACAAAATATAAGGTGAGATATGAAAATCCCATCCCAGATAACCTCCCTGTCTGCTGCCAGGAGGGTTCTGTGCTTACAGCCGCAGCACAAACCAGGTGAAGCTATTCACGCTTGGCCTCTCCCACAGCCCAGGAGAGCGCTGTAACCGCTGGGCTTTGAGGCTGCTCGTACACACTCGTGTCTGAGGGCTCGTCTCTGCTGTCTTTTGTGTGGGTTTGGCAAGCACTGCACATGCTTAATGGATCCGGTCTTGCCAAAAACACAGAGTGTGGGGAACGCCTAGTTTGAGAGTCTCTCCAGGGCTTGTGCACAAGCAGCTCACCATGTCCAAAGAGCTAAATCCAGAGCGGATTAAGTGCTCAAGGCTGGCATGTACGCATCCTTGAGAAACCTAAAACCTGGGCTGCCACCTAACACTGTAGGTGCTCCAGGTTCCTAGGTGCCGACATTCCTCCAAAGGAGTGCACACAAAACTGTCTACACCCCAGGCCTTTTGACACTCAAATTTCTGCTGCCACGCCACAGACATCCTACACGAGGTACGTGCACATCCCCATGGCATAAACATTCTCCACCGTGCTCAGACCGTTCTCCTCTTTCCTAAAACAACAGGGTTGTCCCCGCCGTTTGATGACATTTTGGAAATAAATTCAGCAGTACATCGAAGGACACATAGCAGAGTGGGGACAAACACTGATAACGTTGGCAAAGTGGCAAACAGAGTGGGTGTTTGAGAGCTCCCCAAAGACAGACTTCCACCCTCTGCTTCACGATAGGGAAAGTGCAGACAGGATATCCCTGCGAGGTGTCTCTTCAGCAGAGTTTTTGGCAAAACGTGTGTTTCTCTCTCCACGGTGAGCAAAGGTGCTTTGAGCCAGAAGGATTTTTTTTTATTGTGTAAGAGAACAAACCAAGAAAGAACAAAAGTAGTTTTCATAAGAGAAGCATGTGCGTGTGTGTGTGCGTGTGCTCCACCTGTAGTAATCTGCAGTGGAATGAACATGACTTGGCTGCCTGTGTCCC
This sequence comes from Buceros rhinoceros silvestris, assembly GCF_000710305.1. NCBI lineage: Eukaryota > Metazoa > Chordata > Aves > Bucerotiformes > Bucerotidae > Buceros > Buceros rhinoceros. The sequence goes on along the minus strand of NW_010419805.1, from coordinate 25,389 downwards.
CAACTCAAGACCTAACTTCGCCGTAGACAGTAGCAGTCATGACACGCACAGAGCTCCACACATGATACACTCGTTTGCTTCCAAA
>NW_010419805.1:23968-25275 GCF_000710305.1 Buceros rhinoceros silvestris | reverse complement strand
GAGTGTTTGCAGGTGTAATGCAGGGTTGCTTGGCTGTGGAGGACAAACCTCCCCATAGGGTTAGAGACAGTAAGGAGAAGTCAGTCTTGTGAGGGAATGTGTGAGGAAACACAAGATGCTTAGGATGAAGTTGGTCGTAGAAGGCCATGCGTGATTGGACGGCAAATTGAAGGCAATTGGGTTTTACCTTTGCAGTCCCACCAGAGGATGAGAGTGTTGACATTAAAAACCAAGGCCTTCCTCTGGAATGACATATGCAGGACACCTTGTCCTGGGGCCATCTAGAGTTTTGTGGTCTGTGAAAGGAAGGGGGAAAATTTGGTACAGAGAAAAGTGATGTGTTATTACTAATTGCACTTCAGAATCCAAGACTTTTTCAAGAGTCTGTGTCAAAAAAGGACCCAGAGTCTGGACGAGATGACTCTATCCAAAAGACATCGAAATGACTGAAGAGTCTGGCTGATGTTTGTTTGAGCGTCCAGAGGCGGGGAGCTACAGGGCCTTGTCTTTAGAGGGGGTCTGTCATTGCACCCCCCACCCTTTAGTTCCTCTAAAGTACTGGACACCCAAGAATCGAAACACTGGAAGTTGTCTGTTGCCATTGAAGGTGTGTCCGTTGTGCAAAGTTAGTTTCAGAGAAGTCTTTCCAAACTTGGTATGAAAAACACAGGTCAGGTTTTCCTTTCACTTACAGCCCTGCAAGCTCCAGCACAGCCCAGAGTGCTCTCACCAGACTCTCAGCAGGACCTAACGCTGCTGCCTGTGCATAGCAAGAGGGGAAGGAATCCATCAGGAGCGGCTTCTGAACCTACTGTTAACGTTTGCCTGATGAGTTATGAACTGAGTGGGACTGTTAAACGCTTTGGAGGCTCCGCTCCAGCTCGGTCATCCCCTGCCCTGCTTTTGCAGTTGTTCGAATCACCAGGTTTTTAGGCTCAAACCATTGTAATTCAGTGCCAGCAAGCCAGGCTGCTTTGCAGAGCCAATTGCACGCAGCAGCAGATGCCTCATTGTGCTATGGTTGTCTGGACATGATACAGCAAGGCTTTGGTCTAGCTATGTCAGAGGGATGAGCAGAAATCCTAGGAGGCTGCTCTGCCCTGGGTTAATGGCGTAATGACAGAGGTGTGAAAATTATGAGCTGTGGCAGCCCTGGGAGGCATCTTATTTATCTACGTGGTGACAGATGCCACCTAAGGAAGAGGTAGATGTGCTACAGACAGATGACGTAACGCGAATCTTAAGTTAACATGAGGCACTGTTAACAATAACGATTCAGAGGACAGTTCACTGGAGCTCGCATTCCT
>NW_010419805.1:3283-23882 GCF_000710305.1 Buceros rhinoceros silvestris | reverse complement strand
CATTCCTGCAGGCAGAGAAGCTGCAACCAGGAGCAAACCCCACCCAGCTCCACAAAGCAACCCGAAGGCACAGACCTACACAGGCATGAGGACTTGCCTGAGAAGGGCATGTTGCACCCAGCCCTTCATGGTTTCACAGTGCTTTGTGTCCTGGGCTGTTCCAAAGGTGGCTGAGACCAGAAGCCACAGGCACAATGCCACTGCTGGAGGTACTTTCTCCATAGCCATGTTGCAGCAAGAGTAGCTACACACGTGGCAAAGAAGGCAAGATGTTCTGGGGGACCATAAAGGTGTTCCCTTCGCCAAATCAAGGGTTGAGAATGTCTCTGTTCCTGAGATCATTTGTCATGCCTTCTGCAGCCATGGAGATGTTAGTCTGTTGCATCCTGTGTCACCGTGAGTTTAGATCACTGTCTTCTGGATCGAGTCACCAGCATCAGGTGTAACTAGGAGCACTTCAGTCTCTCTGTCTGCTACCCTGTGCAAGCAGAACGAGAGCTAATGCTGAGGTACAGCACTGGCTCACCTCAGAAATGCATCAGCACCAGCTGTAAGAGTATGAGTATCATTAAAATCTTCCTGAAGATCCCAGGCTCTGGATTCGTGTGGTGCTGTGAGAATCTCAGAATACATGGTCTGAAAGGAGGTTTCTTAGTCTGGGTAGCTCTAAGGTAAGGTAAGGCTGGAAAACATAAATCCTAACTCAGAAAAAACTAGTTATATGGAAGAGCTTCCTCTATGGTTTTAGAGAGGGACTGAGAATGCAGCCTGGAGATGATGACCTGGCTTCCTTCTGGAGGAACCCCTGTGGCGGCTGCAATGATGCTACCTTGGAATCACCACCACAGGAACCTCACTCTATACAATATGAAGCAGGTGTGGTTCGTGACCTGTTAGACATTAATATCTCCCCAGCTTGCTGCCCCACCACTAAGCTGCTGTAATATGTGCTACCTGTCTTCATCTTGGCTAGAACTGGGCAGTCATGCAGCAGATCTCGAGCAACCAGCTGCACAGTAGCCCCATTCCCCAACATGATGCTTTATAGCACGTAGAGGTAAAAAGGGAGGTGTGATACTTTCACGGCACCACATTCCTCAACTGTCAAGAAGCAAATACCTCCATGTGGTCAATTAAAAAAAACTGGGTTTTTATCCATTGAGATGCCAGCTTAGTTTGGCCTTGACATAAGTGCTGAGAGAGAGTAATAGCTTCTGGGAGGACAGGCCAGATGGGAGGATTATCTCCACTGCTTTGGGAAAGGCTCTGACTTTACAAACATTCACTCACAGAAGTGAACAAAAACATCTTTTGCAGTAAGTGCTGCCTGCACTGAGCCTTCTCCCCAGCTCGCTGATATGCAAATTTCACCGCATGCAGCTGGGCCGGAGCTGTGTGGTTGGCAACCTTTCTGCACCAATTTTGGTAATAGCTTTCTACGTGACTCGGGTATGACTAAGCAGAAAGGAATTGGTGGGGACTCTTTGTTCTTGAAGCTCAGCTGAAATATGAATGTGCTGGCCTGACAAAAGCCGGCTCTTTGCATGAAGAAAATAGAGAGGTCTGGAAGGTTAATGAGTGACATAATCAGCTCTCTGGGAAATGTGCCTAGGCAAGGAATGCCAACAATGTGCAACTGAGATAATCGATTACCCACAGCGCTGCACTCACCTGTGGCAGCGTGGACTCCCCATTCCTCAAGTTCCCCCACAGCTCACGGGGCTAGGGGTGAGGCAAAGCCTGCAAAGGACTCAGTTGGGATCCTCAGCACCTCTGTCCTGCAGAGGAGGTGGAGGAAGGCTGGCTCTGAAGGTGGACTTTGCAAACAGGCTGTGGAGGTACAAAGTCTGCAGGTAGGTGAGGAGTGCAGGAGGAGCGGGGAATGCTCTACCCTTTTCCCACCCTGGCTTTAACCCAGGTCATAGCCTGCTGTTGGGGATGGAAGAGATCTGAATTCCCCTTCTGGTCACCAAGTGCTTAAGTGACTCTTTGAAGCTCTTAGTTACTTCCTAAAGCTGAAATGTAGCTCTTTACAAAGCTCTGTCCAAAAGCAGCCTTTGTTCTCTATCCAAAACAGTTGATGTCTGACTAATTTCAGGGCAGAACTGTGCCTTTGGGAAGAAGAATTTCGCCGTAGCCCTCCTTCCCTCATCCCTACGATCTGCAGAAGAGTTAAGACACACTCTTCGTTTCCCCAGGGGTTGTCTCTAAGCAGTCTTCAACTCCTCAGCTCCACTGTGGGAGCCAAACACTAAGTGTTTGAGGCAACATCACTCAGTGGTCACAGCCTAAACACCATCACTGACCTGCCCATGCTGGAGCTTGGAACACCTCTGTGGGGTGACAAGGAGGTAGAAGGAAGATGACCTGGTACCTCTGTGTGCTGTGGGGTGCTGCAGCATGGAGCTGTCGAACAAGGTGTGGAAATGAACCTGTAGATGACTTTCATTCAACTGATTCTACCTGAGCAATCTGCCTGACATAAAGCTGCTTTCAATAACCAGATGAATGAATGATACATGAGTAGAGCTTCCATCTAGCTGCTGAGCGAGGATGTGAAATCCTGTGCATCACTCCCAAGGGATGGGAGCACAGGAAAACAGGCTGGTCTGGGCTGTGACCTTCCTGGCCAGGTCCTTACAACGATGGACTAAACCCTCTGCTTGTCAGGGAGCCAAGCTGCACATGAATCCTCCTGTCCCAGGCCGTGGAAACTGTCAAAGATCAAGACGTCTGTAGAAATTAATTTAGCCTAAATACTTGAAGCAGAAAGTGAATGCACTCTTAGGAACGATACCTGCTCAAAGACCAGGACAATCTCAGTGGATTGCAGAAGACACAGGCCTGTGGCTGCATGAAACTGCTGTGCAATGGGCAGCAGACAAGGACATGAAGAGTCATGTCCCCACAGGAGTGAGTGCCCGGGAGGCTGGAAGGCAGGACACTATTGTTATCACCCTGACTTACGGGCTTTGTTTGCTGTTCTCACAAAGAATGAGTAACAGAACCGGCTTGTTTCCTAAATGGGTACTATTCATGTACAGCTGCTGCCTCGCCACTGTTCTCTGCGGTCCCTGTAAAAAGAGCTTCCAGGTCTGGGAATGCACCTATTTGGGTTTGGTTCACAGTTATCTCTACTGCCATCGGTAAAGATTGCCCAGGAAATCGCAGTTTCACCTCTCTGGTCTACCACAGCACCACAGGAGGGTGGCTCAGCTCCCCTGCTTCAAGGAGGGGATGGGAGCACTGCCCTTTCCCACAGGGCACATGGGAGAGTGCTGAGGATGTCAAATGGAAATGTAGCCAAACCAGGGATAGGCATTGGCCTTTATGTCCTTATGGGGTTTGTATCCGTTGTCTACACTGAGCTTTGATAATTAATTGTGACCAGTCTTAGTGTCAACAGAGACATTAAGATGCTCACATGCCCTAGAAGCCATCTGTGAAACCAAATCCATCCAAGCAGCCTGGAATAGTCAAACCCACTCTCCTCCCAGGGCATTTCCTCATGGGTGCCAACAAACATTTCTACCTCTGGTAGGAGCTTCAGCTCCTCAGTAGATGGTTCATGGATGTGTTCAAGAATCTTACTCTGGATCTTGGGAGATGAAGATCTGGGGCACAGAAGCAATACAAGCTGCAATATACTTTCTGTGATCATGCACAGCCAAAGTTTAGTAGAGTGGGGAAGGCAACAATGATCTCCATTCCCAACTATTGATGTCAGAGTGTACCTTTTTAGTCATCACTCTCCAGCTTTAGCCTTGCAAAAATCTCAACCTGATTCTTATTCTCATTCAGCACCTTCTCCGTGTTTTGAACGTGGATGATGCCATGTGCAGAAAACAGCTTTGCCTTTGCTGTGTCAAGCATGTTCCCAGGCCCTGAATTCCTGTGCCTTCCCCTGCCCTCAGTCCAGCAGCAGAGACCACTATTAACACATCAAAACAAGAAGGTCAGTTAGGTTGGATATCATCCCCTTTATCATGAGATCAGACCACTACATCTGGTGAGTCCCAGTGTAGGACTCTGTGCCGCTGAAGTTGTCTCCTGCACGCCACTGCAGCTGACTAGTTTGGACACAGACATTTGATTTTCAAAAGTATGTGCTCAGGAGGATGAATCCCACACCCGATAAGTCTCCAGGCTGGGGAGGAAAGCATGTCTGGGCTTATAGTCTTGCCATGGCACAACCAGGCTCTGTGGACATGTCAGATTTCCTCCTTCCAACGGTCACCCCAGGGTGAAAACCGTTTTCCTGCAGGTATTCCTGTCTCACTGGGGCTGTGTTGGGGCTTCCCTGGCCACTGGAATGTAAACCATGGAGTGTGAATCAGCCGAGCTGTCTTGAGACACCGCTTCTCTTCAGCTCTTTCAATTAGAGTGGGGGGGAATTCTTTGGAGGCTGATAAATGGGATCCCATTGTGTCCAAGCCACATTAATGCCTGGCATCATGAGAAGATCAGAACAGCAACTATAGCTGAAGGAATCTCAGGAAGATAAATATCAGTCCCCCAGGGATGGCCAGAGGGAGCAGAAGCCCACTGGAGGTCTCATAAATGCGTGTCCAGTGTTTCCTTTGCTCCTATTTGCAGCCTGCTGTTGGGACAGTTGTCGTTCCTCAGAACGTGGTTGTACTTTGTCCTCAAGCGAGCCGCCTTGCCAAGATACCAGTTGGCGCACTGCTGTCCTCAGCCTGGTCAGTCAGGTGTGGAAGTGCGAGGCACCAGGCAGGAGAGGGAAAGTGCATACTGCGACTAAAAACCCCAATCTTCTGTCACGATCTGGGAAATGTATTGGCAAAGGGTCAGAGAAAACAATGCTCAGCCCAGTGGCCTCTCCCGTGGCTCTTTGGAGAGGCTCCAGCCTCACACCTTTGTTAGGTACAGGACAGATATCAGTTTTGCCTCTGTCAACACTTCCTTCTCTTCAGAGTTGCCCTCATCAGCTCAATCGATCACCGCCGGTATCTCCTCTTGCCTGTACCTGAGCTGGCACCGTAACCATTCCCTACATTAGCACCTCAGAGAAGGCATGGCCATGTCTGTAAACAAGGTACGAGGCTCTTTGAGGGAGCACAGGGCACCCCTGGCACAGTGCTGCAGGGACGGGTTGACTCGCCATCACTTGTCATCCGTGAATGAAGCCAGAGTGGCTCCTTTGGGGAGACATGGAACCATAGACCACTGGAGAAAACAGTAGTGCAGGAGAGCCTTTAACCTCCTACACACTCAGCACACTGCACCCACATCCTTGACCCCAGCCAGCCTGGGCAGCTGCCTCCCCGGAGGTTAAACCATGACTTGTCTTGTAGTTGAACTCCATCATCTTCCCTTGTCGTTCCATGTAGGAACTAGTAAACAAGCTCTGCTTGGAGTAGGTTGACCCTCACTGACTCGAGGAGCTCTTAACGGCCGTATGTCCTGTGCCCAGCCTAACAAGCAGAGCTCTCCCTCCCCGGTGGTGTTGCTGCACGTCTTGAAAGCCACACCGCAGATGCTAATCAGATTTCACATAGGGGAGATCATAGCTAACGTGACTAGTTTACTTCTGCAACCTTTTGGCAGTACCTGTATGTCAGAGGGGCACATACCTGTGAAAGAGGGCAGGCCAATATCCTCATCTCATAGTTGAGGAGCAAAGGCATGATAAGTAGCGGTCCAGATCTGCACAAATAGGCTCCAAACTCCTGTTGAAGCACATACTTCCCCACCAAAACATATCCCCACCAAAACCAACAGGCAGTTCAGGATAGAAACCAGAACACCTCCTGTCCTACAGCTTCCCCACAACCAAGTACTGACGGGTTCCTTATGCGAGGTGCCCTCCTCTCCACCAACAATCCAGTGGGGAAAGTTAGGTGGGCTGTCCACAGAGAGGGCAGTAACAAAATTGGCTCATTTTCCGCAGATTCTCCAAGACCACAGCCTCTTCCCTGACTGCCATGGTTACCCTAAGCCATCTATCCCTCCTGAGGGAGGCAAAGCATGTCCGATTTCCAGAGGGTAGCCCTTGAATTTGACACCTACATCAGGCAGATTGCATATGGCCCCAAGTGTCTTTACAGCTCAGTCATGTGTGACTTGTTCAAAGTCACCAGGACATGTGTGGCCAGCACTGATCACAGCTCCAAGATTAATTGCCTTTCTCTTAGGCCCAGGAGCAGGAGATAGCTCACAGCTCCTTACCCCCCCTCAAGACAGTGGCTGCCACAGTGCCATCAGGATAGACCTGCTGCTTTTGTCATCAGGTTTAGTGCCAATCTTGTTCTTAAGGATCAAAAATTATTCACCCCCAGCTGCTGCTCTGTAGGTGGGGCAGCTCAGCCCTGTTTGCCTGTCACCACTGCAGCACCGTTGGGGCTGTCACAGGTTGGTCATACATCTTCAGCTGAGCTTTCCTGCCCCAGTCAAAGCCATGACAAAGACCCTGGAAAAACACATTGGCAGAAAGATGCCAAACCTTTGTCACACTTGACATAACCCCCAGCCTGAGCCTTGCACTGACGATTCCAGAAGTCCCGTGGAGGACAGTGTATGGGTAAAACTCAGGTGGGGCTCTTCATTCTCTCATCTCAAACTTCATTTACTACCAAACAACTGCAGAATTAACATACAATATATATTATTTATACAGCAATTAGGATCCTACCATGCAGAAAATGTTCAGATGCTTAAAAAATATCCCCTTTTTGACATCAGTGTTTAGTTAATGTGCAGCTTGTTGCTGGGGTTAGCTTGCTGCTGGTCACCCTTGGTGAGACACACCAAAGCATCTGTGAAGCCTGACCAGCAAAAGGAGCTCCAAAATCAATGGTAAATGACCTTCTCCCATGCCAGCTTCTGGCTGAACCAGAGGATTTTGGGGTCTTGATAATGGGTGGATGACAAAGGGGCCAGATGCTGGTTTTAGCACTACCAGCATGACCTCAGTTCAGCAGTTCACCTGGAGGTAACGGAGTTGTGAATCCGGCCCTTGACATGCATGACATCGGGTAGTGGAGGCTGTGTTAGAAGCTGTGGCTGAGAGTGCCTGACTCAGATGGCAGCAGGTTGGCAGTCCTTCAAAGAGGCTTTCTTTGTCTTCATTGTGGGAGGTGTAAATGAACTGAATGGAGACGCCGAAGGCTTTCCCGTGCCAGTTGTTAGCAATCTCACATCTATATATAGCTTCTGCCTAACTCGCTCTGGGTGAGCAAGCGGAGTGGCACGTGAGTTATCGCTCTTGTCACATTCGCCTCTCTCGATTACACACGTTTGGTTTGCTTGGCCTATGGTGGTGATGTAAGGCAGGCCAAAAAGAGGCTGCAGTGCCACACACCTTCACCATGCCCGACCTACGTGCTCCAGTCTCCGGTTAGGAGCTACCTGAAGGTTGGCACTTGGGGGTATTGCAGCCTCAGGACAGGGAGCAGAGCTCCGGGCAATCCTCCATGGACACTTCAGCAGTTTCGGAGCTGTTTCTCCACCCGTCTGACCCAGCAGCGCACGAAGACAAGCAGTGGGAGATCAGCAAAACTGCATTGAGAGAAAGCAAAGAAACTTCTTCCTGCTCCCTCTGTCAAGCAGAAGTCAATCAATCAGTGGTTTTTCAGAAGTTTAGTCAATTTTCCTGTTCTTTTTCATTTCTCTGCACTCTGGACTGGCACCAGGCTTGACAAAGGCTGTTCAGACAGCACCACTGAGCTGACGGGATCCCAGCTCTCTCGGGGCAGACTGGAGATACCAACCCCGTACAAACATGCCCACTTTACAGTACAGATTAGCAATATCTATTGTCCCTTCAAGCTGCTTCATTCCCTCAACCAAGCAGCCCTCGGATAAAGGAACTTTCTTCCTGAGCCTTCTGAGGGGCAACAAGTGCAGCAGCAGCTGGAGCTTCACACCAGGGAGCAGGGATGAGCTGAGGTAGTTAATTAGAGATAGTGAATCTGGGCGGAGTGCCCCAATCCCTCATCCCCACCTCGATTAGGAGAGATGACCAGGCAGCCTGAGGGCTGATCTTTCTCCAGATCGTCTGTGCCAGTGTAAAAGGGCTGCAAAGTGCTGAGTCTGGAGAACCAGCACATACCATTCACAAGGGCTGGAGGATGCTGGTGTATAAGGACCATGAATGTTAATTAAACAACTCTGGGGATGTCGTTCCCTGTGGGTCTTGGAGTAGCTCTCCCCAGCCAGTTGTCCCAGGGGTGGAGGAAGGTTGTATGCCACCACTCACACATAGGAGAGGTCAACGGTGTCCCTGCTGTGATCGCTCTCTGCAGACCCTGTCTGGATGCTCTACTGGGTACATGGTCTCCTCACGGGAGCAGATGCTGGCAGCTGGTACCAAGCAGGGCCCCTTTGCCACGTTCCCATCCAAGCCCCGGTGCACGGCCAGGTGCTGAACATGCCAACAGTTCACAACTATAGCAGGCCCCTGGGGCGAGATTTCGCACTTGCAGGCCAACACTGAGCCCCTTCGAGTGCTGAGGTGGTGTGTGTGTTGGCAGAATCAATTAAAATTCTTGAATCACCACCAACAGCTTTGACTCTGTTTGGGCCAAATTCCCAAAGGGGCCCCTTCGCTGCTTCCATGTTGGCCATGGCTGAGGCCTCCTGAGAACAGACTGGTCCAACTTGGAATATGTTTTAGATAAACAGTGTGTCGGGTTATGGCATGTGCCCAACAGCCTGAGCCAGCCTCAAATGCAGGCTCCACCCGTAAGCCCAGCTCTCCTGGAGAGATGATGGTGGACCATAATCAGGGCTGTGGGCCCACCAGGGATGGGGAACACCATGAAATCCTTAATCCCCAACCAAACCTCAGCAGCCAGGGTATTTCCTGGTATTTTCCTTTGATTGTGGCATCCCACAGACCAGCTGCTCCTGGGTGTAGTTTTAGGAACAGGTGGGATAATTTCCAGTGATGACCTTTTAAGACACTATTGGCCTGTCCCAAAGCAGTGGCAATGATAGGCTGGTGGTGACTCACACCTGCAGAACATGGCTGTGCTCCCCTACCTGCACTAGACCATGGTGCCATTATTATCTGCCTCATCAAGAAGGGGAACTCACTTGGAATAAATTAAACAACTGCCTTTTTCTTCCCCTATAAGAAAAACATGAGCAGGAATTGTCTGAGTGGAGCAACAGCCTGATCCAGTGAATAAACACAGAGCCTTTCCACAGCAAGGCTCCTGCAGGCACCAGGGCTATCTGAGGACGAATTACAGCAAAGAGGAGAGACCACTAGCAGCCAAAGGTACAGAGACAAAAGCCAGACACAAGCTAAATCTTTCCAAGCCCAGCGATCCCATTTGGGAATCCAAACCTCCGTCTGAGCTGGAGGTTCAGTGGAGCCTTTCTCCCTCTTTCACTTGCGTGGGGCCATCCTGGGGAGGAGGCAGAACAAGAGGAGACGACTCATACTGACCTGGATCGACCCTCCGGAGCATTTCCAAGATCCGTCATGGGCAACCCCTGTTGCCACAGGCTGTACCTTGGGTGGATGCTGCAGGCTGGGGTTCCTGGCTGTAGTGGTGATGCAGACCGAGTCTTTTTTGGATATTCTGATGACAAGTGTGCAAACAAAGCTGGATAGATAGCCAGGTATCTACCACTTTGCATTGCTGTCTTCTCCGGGCTTTTCTCAGCTCTGCTTCAGAAAAGTAATTTGTGGGTGGTGATTTGAGTAAGAATGAGTAAAACATGAGTAATCCTATCTAGGACTGAACTGACAGAGAGGCTCACTGGACCCATGAAAGGTAGCAGCCCTCTCCCCCCTCTCCCCCCCCGCCTTTTATCATTTGATTTAAAAGAAAATACAATTTTAGGATCAATTTTTGACAACAGATTTTTATAAACTTCTTTCCACCTCCCCACACCCCCATTTTAAAGACTGCAGTCAATCAGACTATTAACACAAAGAGAGGGTGGAAGGGGAAGCACCTTTTTTGCCAACTCGCACCTCTCTCAACAGCCAGAATCTGTCAGACATCCACCACACATACGTTAGCTACAATGGCATTCCCACCTTATTCTACCACAAAAATAAATGTTTTTCAAACCAAAGGATTTTTCAGCAAATGAAGCCTCTCCCCACCACTCCACAACATTTTTGTTTCAAGAAAATATTGCATCATGTTCCTAGTACAGGTGACCTGAGTAGGTGGTCACCCAGATGCAGAGGTCATCACTGATCGCTGGTCTGGGGGCTGATCCCTGGTTACCCAGAGAGGTGGGAGAAGCCCCATCTCTGGCCCCATCCCAGGTCAGGTTGGCCCTTGGGGCTCTGAGCACCCTGCTCTGGGTGCAGATGTCCCTGGTCCCTGCAGGGGATTGGACCAGATGACCTTGAAAGGTCCCTTCCAACCTAAACCATCCTGTCATTCTATGGTTCTACGACTTTACGATTCTATGATAACACAGCCCAGCATCTTCCATGACTTATGGGGATCTCCAAGGACACAATTAGGCTGTAAAAGCAATAGAGAGATTTTCACAGTGACCCCTCCCGTAACTACAGAGTGGGTAACCATGAGCACAAGGATCAGGCTTGTGCTGCTGCAAGGCTCTTGGTCTTGAAGGAGAGATGGGTAGAGCCAAGCATAGACACACTGCAAGAAGCCAAGCTGTCCCCTGCATTTCTTGTGGCGTGCTACCAGCAAGGAGAAACACCTCTGTCCCTTGGAGAAACCCACCCATGTGCCTTGGGCAAGCACCCACATACCTATGCTTGCAGTGACACCCTTTGTGTTTGCAAAGAAATGCAAATGTGCTCTTCAACCAGTGCAAACACATGCACACACTTCCTCTGTCACCATGGTCAGGCACAGGGGTGCACCTCTCTCTGCACTAATCGGTGTAGAGAAGTTGTAGTCATTGCTGTAGGGTCTCTCACAAGACGATCTAGCTGTTACAACACTTATCCACCCTGTAGTACCACTGACTTACAGGGCCCTTTAAATACAAGTGAAAACATGCAGCATTTTCTGTGTGGAGCTTCCACTCTCAATCAAGATTGGTAATGTGCCAGAGAAATGCAGACATTATGCAAGGGAGGGAGATGGAAAAACACAATTGGGAAGGGGCTGCTGGGAGCGTGCAAGCAAAAATTTGCATTAACTAGTTTGTTTCTCCTCTTGGACATGCGTCAAACCTATGCACAACACTGTGTTTTTTAAGGAAACGCAGATTTTTAAAGGAGATATGGCTGATAAAATACAATCCCACTAGATGGCACTCCGTGGACACGCATAATTCACTCTCTGAAATGCGTAGAACCCTCTGCCAAAGCAGAGCTCGGGGCCTGGCACAGCTGATGCAACGCGGGGAGCTGGTGCACCACATGTCCTCTGAATGTGGGTCTGAGCATCCGCGCTCGGTGCCAAAGCCTTGCTTCTGCCTCTGACCTGACATCATGGCGTGTTTGTCTCAGTGTCAATCATTCGGGGGATCTGTTTTTCCATGTTTTGTGTGTTTCATGTGTTTTGTGTGTAGGAGAGTGAGCTCCAAGGCAAGGATGTGAATGGTTGGACTCAATGATCTTAAAGGTCTCTTCCAACCAGATGATTCTGTGATTCTGTGATCTGCTGAAGGGAAGGGGGAAGCATGTTGGGTAGAGAAGCCTTGAAACCTCAACTTCTGCTCTCCTGCTCTAGCCAGGGGTCTTCAGCCAGTCAGGAAGGCTGGCACTGCAGTGCTCTCCCTGTAGCGTAACAAACACCAAACAGCCCTGTGTGAGGGCAACAAAAAACTTGCTTTGACCCTTGGGTTGGTAATTCATGCCAGGGATCTGCCCTGTGATGTGGCTGTAGGACAGAGACAGTGGACAGGGGCATCTTCCCCCTCCTGCTCCTCTTGCCCACCAGTCCCAGTCTGCCCCCCAAGCTGAGGTGACCCATGTGGGGCACTTATACAGAGGGACCAGTCTGGGTGCAGCCAGGGGTTGCTGTTGGGCTGAAGGGATCTGGAAAGTGTCTTGTTTTGCTTGCAGGAATATGACTATCAATGAGGAGAGGGTCTGGGAGCTTCCCGACCCCTTAGCACAGAGCCGGGGCTGTGAACATGGGCAGATGAGAGAACCAGACCCTGCCAGGGAAACCTGCTGCATGCTGTGAAGATGTGGCTTGGGCTGGAGGAACATCTAGCACAACCCAAGACCCAATCCTGTCTTCCACCTGGCCTCAAACCCTTCTATTCTGTGCCTGCCAGGCTCCGGGATGCCTGTGGGAGCAGCTGAGCCCGCGAGAGTCTTTCCTTCTTCAGGGCGATGCTCTTCATCATGGGCCCTGCTCCCAGCCCCACTGCTGAGTCATGGGGACACTTCCAGACAGTCCTGCACCCGGTGCCACCCCTGAGGGGGCTAACGGTGATTCTGGCTCCTTCACCAGCATCATGAGCACAAAATGCTCATTTGACCAAATGGCTGCTTGGCAGCAGGACTGTAACTTGCACAGCTTGACTGACAGCTTCCCCAGGCAATTTAATTAAAGAGACAAGAGTGCTTGAGAGAAATCATTAATTTCTCTTAAAGAGAAATCTTTGCCGACCATACCTGCCTGATGCAGGGCTGCAAGGAGTGGGGCTGCGCTCCAGCAGTAATTGGCATGAGCACCCACAGCCGTGCTAATCCAATCTTTTCATGTTTCATTCCTGCAAGCTCATTTCAATACCATCTGTCAGCAATCCGATCCCCTCTTATCACCACTGTAAGACCATCCAGCCATCAGACAGGCAGCGATGACGGGGCTGGAGGGTACACGCAGCCACCTCCGTGCAGGCTGTGATCCTGCTGAGCTGTCAAGGAACCGTTGTGCCTGGAGCAGCAGCAACCAGCCCTGGGAACACTGGCCTTTGAGATGACAACAGCTCCAACGCCATTGCCCCTGCTCTGCAGAAACAAGGGCAAAGATATCCAGTATTGCAACGGGTGGACGGACACCGGTGGCACTGGGGATGGTCATGACTGGTTTGATTTTAGCTGTTCCGCAGGCAGGGCTGGTGGGAAAATGGAATTTTTGATGATTTAAGGTGATGCTGCTCAAGGGTTGGCTGAAGGTGCAAACAGAGGTGTGGTGGACCAGGTAGCTCACAGGGTTTGGAACTGTGGAGCAAAGGGCGTGGAGGGTGACTGGGGAGGGCTGTGATTGTCTTTAATCAAGCAAGGAAGAGAATGAAGAAAGTCTGTGACAGGGACCCAGATCTGGGTGGGTCCCAGCTGGAGAAACCCCAGCACAGATTCCTTTTGCCTGAGTGCCAAAGCAGACCGGGGACACGGCACATAATCACGGGAAGCCACCAACTGCATCTGGAGCGACTCAAACCCAACCAGCGAGATCAGGCTGCTGCTTGATGAAAGTTTTGTGGGGAACCAGCTGGGACATTCAGACTGGTTTCTGTCCGTGGCCGTGCCACTGAAACCACCATCACAGCCACCACGGTCTGGCAGGCTTAAGGCAGGCACAACCATGGCCAAGAGCCAAATGAAAGCAAAGGGACCAGCTATGGGTGCTATAGGATGCTGGTTGCTCGAGCAAGGCAGGGGGCTGGCACCGCAGGTTGTGCAGTGATGCAGCTGTCAAACCTGTGTGCACCCTGACCCAGCACTAAACCACGGGCATCTTTATCAGTTTATGCACACAGAGCTGTCACACATGGCTTCTTGTAGCCACGCATCAGCCTGGGTGTCTGCAGTTGAGTGCACACCCCAACAGCTCTGGCTGAGTGCCCACCCCACCGTGGTACCCCGCAGTGAACACTCCTCTACAAGCCACTGCAAGGAGTCAGAGGGTGGGGATTGGTGCCAGCAAGAAGAGAGTCCATCAGCCACTTCCCTTCAGCCCCAGCCTGCCCCATGTGCCCAACTTTGCTGCCGGCCCTCCCAGGAGGCACCACCCATCCAGCTGGGGGTGTTCGGCTCTGGGATTTGACACTTTGCTCCATGGTTTTGCTGCCCACTGGTGAAAAGCAGAAGGTCAAAAAAGAATCACCTCTGGGCCCATTCCAGCTGCAGGCCAGGGTTTGGGGAGCTCTTCCTTAGGATGTCCTGGACTTACAAAGCTCTACTCATGAACCCCAATCTCACTGTGGTGCCTACGGACCCCAGTGAGGTGCACAGCCCCATGCCATGGCCCTTCATCCCCTTGCTGCCATGCTCAGCACTTCCAGACTGCACACACTGGTTCCAGGAGCCTCTGGCTCAAGCACCACTCGAGGCTGGTGTGACACGACAGTAACCGGACCTTCAGCACATGCCACGTGCCTGAGCAAGGGCTGAGCCTGGTCCTCTCTGGACTGCGCTCCTTTTCTCTGAGCAGACGTAAGGCCAACAGCTCAGCCCTGAGCAGCCCTCCGTGCTGATGCAGCTCATCCCCCTCCTTCATCTCTGTGCACAGAGGGCTGTGATCGCAGCTGCTGTTTGTCTGGAGCCCCAGGCACAGGCCCCTCGCTGCACCTCAGGACCGGTGATGGCTTGCACTGCTCCTAGCTTAGCTCAGCCCCGTGGCCTGGAGCCCAGGCAGGTCCCTGCCTGCCCATCTCTAAAATCAAGGTCTGGCTGCAATTGTTGCTGGCTTCAGTTATCAGCAGCCCAAAATGGGAAACGCAGCCCCTCTTTCCTGTGCGCTGCAGGCAGGAGAACCGAGCTGCCTTTTTGTCTTGGATGTTCTCAGAGCAGCCTTTTGGGGATATCTCATGGGCCAGGAATGTGGCTCTCTGGAGCACAAGGATCACCACTATTTTCCCACTTAAAACCAGAGGAAAAGAGATCAAATGTTAATTAGCAGCAGGGGAACCTGCTGCAGGTTTAGTAGGATTTTTCCCCTTCTGCAGAACCGCCTTATTAATGGACCAGGCTACAAACCACCATAATACTTTTCCGCAGCACATCTGCAAAGAGCACGGCCAGTGCCCGAGGATGAATAAGCTGGGGAGGGAAATGGTGTGAGTGCAGAAAAGGAGGATGTGAGTTTGCCTGAAGAGACAGTGAATCCCAAGCAGTATCCCTTCTTCTGCCAGTGGCTACCAGTAAGATCCCAGCACAGTCATAGCTCTGGCTGGGTCCTTTATCTGTGGAATGACCTAACCTCCGAGCTCGTTTGGGCTGTAATAAAAAGGCTCATGGCTGGTGCGAGCTTGCGCTGGTATCACAGCAACAGCGGGAACGTTTCAGAGCAAGCTCGGTTTAGCCGCAGCCTCTGGGGTTCTGGGGAACAGCTCTTTAATGTCTGCAAAAGTGCTTTGAAAGCCAGCGAGGAGAAACGTGGAAGGGGAAGGACGGTGCTTGTTATGAAGACGGCGGATTGTGCTTCGGGCGTGTCTGAATGCTCGGAGAAATCCTGCCTGAAGAGTGTCGCAGTGAGACAGCTCAGCTCAGATTTCTCCCGGTTGATAGAGCTGAGAAATACCCAAGCAGACCCGGTGAGCCGTGTGACCTAAAGGATGCCTCAGGTGGGATGAAGGCAGCAAAAAATCAAACGGGCAATTCTTGGTGACGCAGCAGTGCAGAAGCTGTCAGGGCAGTGCAGAGGCAGAAGGGGCTCTGATTTACCCGGCTGTCAGGGCAGATGGGGGTCAAGAACTACGAAGAGCTTTGGGCTCCCTCCCTCTGCATGTCCCTGGAAGGATCCTGGAAACTTCCGTCCTTAATCTTCCCCCAATAAAAAGTCCTCTAGATGTCTAAAAGTCACCTTCTGGAATTATGCCTCAGCCCTGCTGGAAGGCAGAGTGGGGTTTGTGGCCATAATTTTAACCCACAGGAAGAAACTGGGCTAGGACAAAGTCATTGCTCCGTTGGGCACATCCCTGGAAGGGGAGGCAGAGAGAGGGGAGAGCCCAAAAATGAGCCACGCTGCATGGAGGGGATGTGCTTTGCCATCCTCTGGCGCCCTTTGGCTCGATCCAGGGGAGGGTGGTCAGCCACACTTCACACCTCTGCAGGCTGCATGACACTGACCCACAGGAGAAGACCCAGCATGGCCATTCGTCCTTCTGGTGCTGCTGGCACGATTTGGAGGCGAGGGCTGGCTGGGGAGGCACAGCCTTCCACAGCTCATACTTGCCAATGGCATAAAGGGCTCAAAGCGGTACAGCAGGACCTCTGGTGTCCACTAAAGCAGTTCAGAGGAGACACTGTAGGATTTCACCATTTCTCCTCCTTCCTGAAGCAGTACCCCTGGGTTATTGCACTTATTAAATTTGGAGCCGTAAAGCAACTAGGTAAATAATAAATTGCTAGAAGAAAATAAAACAAAATGCCACCGATTTCAGTTATTAGTCCAGATGAGTGAAATAGGTGTCGGAATAGCAGCTTTGAAGTTCGACTCATTAAATCACACACCAATTCAGCTCTTATTAGGTCTCCAGTCAGAAATATAAAAGCACCAGGAAGATAGGTTTGCTGTTAGCAACAGCCATCACTTTTTCTGCTGTGAGCAGCAGTGAGTCTCACATGTTTGCTGGGTTGTGAGAGAAGACTAAAAGCATCAGCTCCTGGTGCCATGGGAGAGTTTGGGAATTGTGGGGTTTGTTTCTGTAGGATTTAGAAAGTGGGTGATAACTGCACAGACATTCATGAGGGTCAGGAAGGCCTGGAAAATGACCTGGGAGGAGACTTTCTGGTCTTTGTCTGTCCCAGGGGAGGATCAGCCAGGATGCTCACATGCCATCAGCCTCTATTGCAGCATCTACCTGAAGAAGTTGAGCTCCTCCGCTCAGCAACATGGACTCACACTGTGGAGGCTTCCTGCCATACCTCGATCAACGCATCCGTCCTCTTCCTCATGCACCTCCTACGTACCTTCCCTGTAATGCTTAACTACCCACACTCTCCTGCTGCCAGTGGCACTGTCTGAGTGATAGGCCAGCAGCCGGGACACTCACGTGCCATCAGCCACCAGGTGGGCAATCCACGTCCCAGACCAAAGGGACTGGGATAGAAGCTTGACGAAAAATATGAAAAGACCTTCCTCAAGCAGAATACTTACCTCAGAGCTCTGCCTGATTTTTATCTAGCCTGACTCCTTTAGCAAAATTGCATCCTAATAGGTTACAGAGATCTTATAATTGGAGATCTCCTCCCCTGGAGCTTGCTGTTCAGACATGGCACTGTTGGCACCATGTACTGAAAAGTCCTAAGTAAAGTCGTCAGAGTTATGAGATCAAAGAGTTCGCATTCTTCATATTTGCCTTATGTTAGGAAGTATAAGCTCACAATTTCCAGCTTTTTTCACAATATTTAGAAATCTATTTTAATGTGAAAATTTGGATTCTCAGTTAATAGCCCTATTCCAAAAGCAAAAAGCTGGAAGTGAAGTATGTTGCAGGCCTGAGCAATGCAGAGCTCATGATGGCATGAGGTTTCTGGGGATTCCCAGAGCTCACACAGTTCTAGGACCAAAGGTTTAACCAAACGTTCGGACCACGAACCCAGCCCTCTCTCTGGGAGTTTAATATTTTGTCTCCCAACCCAAATATTTCAGAATTCTTTAGGACTGAAGCGTCCATATCTGTGGCCTGAGCTGCCTTTCAATTGGCAGCGAAAACAGGGAGAGACCTTCTGCGATAAATAACCCACAGCATCTGCCCTCACCAACAGCCGCCTCTTGCTGAACCATGTCCTTTCTGAGGGTGATCTGTAATTGGAGGATGAATAGAGCTAACTCATCCCACAGGGAGTATTTTTGCGGTTTAAAGGGGTTGCTGGTTACCTGGTCAAGCTCTGCCATAAGGGCAAGTTACTTGTGTCTTTCCAACCCTGTGGCTTGGAGAGGGCAGCGGCAGTGGGATGTGGTTGACTCAGAGACCCCCAAGCTCCTGAGCACAGGGGTTCAGAAGCAATGTCATGCTGGTGTTGCCTTCACCATGGCTTCTGAGCACCTGGCAGGCATCAACCCGCTCCTCACACGTTGAACTACAGTTCAGGTAATTGAGGTTGAAAGGGTGTTGAGAGCAGGGTCAGCTCGGAGGTCAGACCAGGTTACTCTGGCCTTTATCTAGGTTGGTCTTGAAAACTTTGCTCATGCTCCCTTTAGAAAACCAGGGCCACATTCCAAAGGGATGCAACCTTCAGAGGAAGGCAGTGACAGAGTCATGAATTTTGCATGGGTTAATCCCTCTTGGCAGGCCCACAGGGACCACAGCTCCGTGGTTTTTCATCCAGAGCCCAGAGGGTTCGGCTGTTTGTATCTTTCTGATGGTGAAAGCCAAGGTTTCCACCTCATCATCTGGGTCCAGGAGCTGTGGTTTTACAAAGAGGTGCACGTTGTGAGACATCCAGTTAAAATGCTCAGCACAAGCTGACACCACGGACTTGTCCCAACAGCTTCCTGCATCTCTTGATTTCATGCCAACCCTGTTTTGGGCAGGAGGTGCTGTGAGGGGGCACCAGTGACTCCAGCAGGACACGAAGTTTGTTATTAGGTGATTTTTTATTTGTCTTGCTAACTGTCCAAGAAATGTCCGTAAGGGGAAGGAAGTTATGTGTCACCTGCCAGTGCTCCCCATGAGTGATCTGCTGCAGTAATCAGGAGAATCTGTTACATGGGGCATTTTCTTCCCAGCTTTTGCCCGTTGCACAGGTCCCACCAGCCACACACATGATGCTGAGGGTTTAGGCCATCGGGAAGGCACGTGCAGACTCTTCTTGTGCACGGTGGTGTCATGAGCCATGGGAGAAGGTACAAAGCCTAACCCCTCCGGATGCCCCTTGATGGCTTCATCCCTGGGGGTGTCCTCCCCTGCATCGAGCATACTAACCCCACGCCTCTGTCTGGCCCCAAGACCTTCTCACCACCATCCCTATTCCTTCCCGTCCTCCCCTGTTCTGCTCTGCACACAGCAGCTTCCTCCTGTTGTCATAACAACAAGCATCAGCCCGTGGCAGCCATGCCAGCCCTTCCAGAAAAACCACCTCCTCCTGGGAGAAGGCACCGGCTCCCGGACCCGAACCATCTGGCTATGGTGGCGAGGTGGCCAAGCTCACCCCCAGGCAGAGGGGTGGGGGCCCTCACCCCACCCACCCATTTTGCCTTGGGTCTTGTTCCCAGCACTTGGTGATGGACACACACACGTAATGAGCTGTTCCCTGGACAGTCTCTGCAGCACGGCCTCATCTCACGTGTCAGCTCTCTGACACCACCCTGCTCCCTCTGCACTGGTCCACATCCTTCCCTCTGCCTGAGCCAGTGTGGGGGGATGTGGGGCAGATGCAGAAAGGGCCGTGCTCCTGCCCAGCGAGCAGCACATACATCCGTAGAGCACATCTGTGATGCACCCCAGCAATCCCTCCTCCCCACCAGCTTTTGGAGTCCCGGTATCCCCAGAGCCAGGTCCCCTGACCCTCTCAGCCCTCAGGTCTCCTCTCCTCCCTGTATGACTCAGCCCAGAGGCACAGGCAAGATCAAACAGGACCAGCTCGGAGTCCCGTAGGCTCTCTGTGGCTTAGGACATGCTTATCTGTGGGGGATCAGGACCACAGGCATGGCCAGAGCTGCTCCTGAAGGAACCAGAGGCACTGGGCACATTTCACTGTGGGACTTGGGTGTTTCAAAAGAACAGCAGAAATCTCAGCCTCCCAGCGAGAGGCGCTGGTCTGAACTTCCTACAGCGCTGTCACCACCTTCCCCGCTTTGCCTGGCTGTCGCTAACGGCGTCTCCCAGGGCTCTCACATCAGCCGGAGGATTCTTCCTATTTTGTTACTATGTTTGGCTTCCCAGGGGAGGAGATGTCTGGTCTCGGTGTCTAGGAAACAGAGACTCTTTAGGGCAAAGGAATTTCTTGGGACACCTGATTAATTGGAGCCTCTCTGGAGACGGGTGTAAACCGAACTGGTTCCAGGCTGGGGAGATGACGGGGTTTGGCTGCAGCAATCTCCAGCCAGCTCTGGCTGCCTGTAAAACGTCTCTGGTTTTGAGTGCTGGAGAAATGATTTTTTTAAAGGCAAAATCATTCCTCCATTCAGCGGCTAAAGCACACGCTGGGACCTGCTGCCCCAACTGAGTGCTGGGGACTGGTACACTCCTTCCTCCTGAGTGGTGAATAAATTAAAAACCAGGAATTGCTGCGAAGCCAGCTGGACCCTGGAGAGGAGGAAGGCAGAGGTTTGCTCTTGCCTCCAGCACTTCTTCCTTCTTTTTGCGCAGAGATGTGGCTTTTGTGGGACTAAATGGAGACCGGAGGAGCTTCCCCAGCCCTTCCCTCACCTCTCTCCTCCAGCACAGCCACCATGCTCAGGAACCAGCGCTGGGGAAGCCAGCTTTGCTGCGAAGCCAGCTGGACCCTGGAGAGGAGGAAGGCAGAGGTTTGCTCTTGCCTCCAGCACTTCTTCCTTCTTTTTGCGCAGAGATGTGGCTTTTGTGGGACTAAATGGAGACCGGAGGAGCTTCCCCAGCCCTTCCCTCACCTCTCTCCTCCAGCACAGCCACCATGCTCAGGAACCAGCGCTGGGGAAGCCAGCTGGACCCTGGAGAGGAGGAAGGCAGAGGTTTGCTCTTGCCTCCAGCAATTCTTCCTTCTTTTTGCGCAGAGATGTGGCTTTTGTGGGACTAAATGGAGACCGGAGGAGATTCCCCATCCCTTCCCTCACCTCTCTCCTCCAGCACAGCCACCATGATCAGG